>NC_056735.1:1683514760-1683587260 GCF_019279795.1 Protopterus annectens | reverse complement strand
AGTAGCATTGCATGATGGAAAACAAAAACTGCAACAATGTATCCTTTTTGACCTTTACACTATCTACTCCCTTTCTACTGGTGTTCTGTCTGCTTCCAGTGTGGGCCTCTAATCCACGTTTGAGCACTGCAAAGTGTCACAAAATGAAATAAGCACAGCTAAATCTGACATTCATTGTGTTTCTCTGTTTTCCTTGTGTTTGCTAAGCTGTGTACCGCACAAACACTGGCAAAATTTAAAAGAAGGGAAAATTAGTTGAAATGAAGAAAATAAATATATGAAGTAAACACTATGTTGGTACGCATTAAATACTTTTGCACAGATCTGGATTTGAACTCTCACTCCAATGAACCTTCAAAATCACAGTAAAGATATCTTATCTATCTTTGCCACACAAACAGCTTTGCAGCAGAAAACTAAAATCATTGTGTATACAATTAACTGCATCATCCACAGTACTAACAAAACATATGACAGTTGTTTGTACATGTATTAATTTCAGATGTAGTGAACTGTGTGATCAAACAACTATTTATGACTGTTGCTTGCATAAATGCAGGTTGGTCTTATCTTGTTGTGTTTGTTGCTCATGCTTTCTTATCAGACCAGTAATCTGAGATGTGCAGTCTGTAAGGCATTCTGTATCATTGTCCTAAAAAATGTATGAGGATATTAAATGGCAATAAAATGCAGTTGCCAACAAATGGAGGGGTGGTTGGATGTTACTGAACAGAAAATGTGAAATGTGTGCTGCTTACTTACATTTAAAATTTTGATACAATTACTTCTATACTTTGTAAGTCTAACCTGGCTGTCACATCCACTGGAGGTCGGGGAGTCTGAATTGCTATTGTGTTTTTCTTCTCTTTACTAGTAACCATTCACAGTTGCAATCCATTATCAACAAATACTGAGGGAGTGCCTGCACTATGTTTACACCTGTTACACTGAGCCAAGTATATTTGGAATTCGGCAATTCTAATGAGTTCACACCTCATTTGCCTCTTCACCGTGCTCACAACCCTGAATCTGCACTATAAAGAGTACCATGTAGCTATGGAACCTGAAGGTGATGAGACTTGTTTATGTCTATAACACAGAAGAAGATATTACTTTGGGGTTTATCTGCACAGAAGACTACTGATCTTGATAAGGTACACTTGGATTTTTCAGCTATATACTTCATATCCTGAAATGTCAGTAAGAAAAATCTGTTATATATATGTATTAGCAAATGCTACTTATATATTTATTCTTAGAAGTGTACTGATGGCATGGGCATGTTTGTCAGGGCATTTGACTTTCTCAGAAGCACAGCCTTATTAACTGTCATCACAAGTGCTAATGTTACAACTGTTTTTCTCTGTATACTCTTCTATTGTTATTTCCATGAAATATAAATGCCCTATATCATCAATAACACAGGGGTGTCAGCCTTCTAGGGTGTAACATACACACCTCTAGGATAGAGCTGGCCACAGTTAGACATGACTGGCAACAGCTTAAAATGGAATGTTCTGTGTTAATTCTGTACACGTTTCAGGGGCAGTTTGTTTGATGCAATCTCAGACCCTGCCTTGATGGGACTGCTGCATATCTGCAAGTCAAGCTTCATTCGAGTAACCCACATGCGAGACTCAATCTGGTTTATGACATCAATAGGACTTGTTGGCAGGACAGATTTGTGTTCCGGAGACTCCCCCTTCTGTGGAATAGACTCCCGCTCCACGTCAAGTAGAATACCTCATTAACGCTTTTTAAGCACAACCTGGATAACTGGATGGAAACAGAAAATACACCCTTGGCATTCCACCTGTGTCCCTTCTGGACAGAGGCTTTTGGAGGTGATGTGTCAGAACATGGGCTAAATTCTTGGCTAGGCTTGTAAGGACCTCAGGGTCAATAGCCTAGTAACTTCCTATGATTCTATGATAGCACTTTTAGCATTTCGTTAATGGTTTATTTGCAAAATGTGTCATTTGCCTCTTGTTTTGGCAGTGGGAGAGCAAAGTTGCATTTCTGTTTTGGCACAAACACTTTTTTTGCTATTGTTACTCTCCATGTTTTGGATCCAACCTTGCTTTGGGTGTGATTGAAATATGTTACAACCACACAGTTCCTTTTTTATATTTGAATATCTTGATGGTTGTATGTTTCTCCAGTGGGTAATAGTGAAATGCTACATTTTATGTGTTATATCATAACAGGACTTTTATTTATGTGATACTCTTGTGTATTATCATTCTTTTGTGTTTTATGTCACCTAGGACTATGGCACCCAGGTGTTCCAGTCCCTGAACCCCCCCCCTTCAGTTACCCTGAAAATGAAGTAATTGTGGAAGCATTTTGGCATCATAGTGCCTTTCTGTTTGAGAGGGGGTGTGGGGATGTATCAGGAAGAATGCAAATTTGGCAGCAAATAGTTGTTGATGTGAACACTGTAGACAACAAGAGCAGAACAAATGATCTGGTGCACCAGAGGACCACTGACATGATTTCATCAACATGGAGGAGAGTAGCTGAAGTGGCTGTGAATGGATGGGTACCGGGGAGCCTGCTACACAGCCACCACTAACAGCAAACAAAGAGTTCCTGTCCACTGTCAGGGATCCAGACAACTCACTGGAAAGTGGATAACAGCATGTCATTGATGTGGTGCTATTGTTTAAAGGAGGACAAGTATGTCTCAGGAGGAACTTCCAGATAGGCTTACCTATCTCAGTTGTTAAATACTTCTTATATAGTAATATATTGACAGCAATACTTAAGTTCTGTTTAACATTAAATTTGTTTGGGGGGATAGTTGTAGATTGTTACAGTTAGCAACACATTTTGGTAGATTACACATGGGTCTAGGGTAGGTGTGGCATCCAAGTTCTTGTTAAAAGTATCATTAATGGACATATAAAAGGCAAAAACATCTTTAACCCCTGCCCCCCCCCGTGTTACTGTTAATTGTGATGATGGTGCCCCTAGCTTTTTGCTTAACTTCTACAGGACCATCATCCATATGAAGCATAGCATTATCTGCCCATGGTAAGCCAAACATTTTTATGTCAGTACTGATGAGCAGTTTAAAGAAATATTAATTTTATCCATATGTGTGATGTGGGTGTCAGGACTGTTTTTGTGCATGCTGTACTGCCTGTAGTAGTGGCACCACTGTTAGTTTAGCATATACTGAACTATAGTAGTGTAGGTATTAATTTCTTTCCAGTGTTTGTTGCTTATTATCACAGGTGATCCTGACAGTGGAAATATACAACTCTTACCACCTGATGTAAGAGTATTGGTGGACTCTGATGATGGTGGTGGCCAAACAGAAGCACAGTTGGGGGTGCAGAGTTGAATCTGGCACTGAGTTTGACACTCAGCCATCCCCTGTAATTCCATCAGACACAGCCAGTAGGCCTACACCAACCCATTCCAGTTAGACCTCAGATATTGGACAGGTGGAGGGTGAGACACTCAAACAGGGAAGTGTGGTCACTGTGGCTTTAGTGTCTGTTAATTCTGGCCATAGCCAAAGTGTGTGCAAGGTGCCATGCTGGAGAGTTGTTAGGGGTGCTCAGAGGAGGTCTGCTGTCCATCCTCCACCTGCTCCAGGGAGATGGCATCCACGTGGGCATAGGTCAACCACATCATCTGGTGTCAACCAACATGGCTGTGCCTGATCATGCTCCCACAATGGCACTACTTCCACTGTTTTGTCAGTGGTTGAGGTGTCCACACCCAGACATGGCAGGTCATGGGGTCATGGTCCTGGGTGTTCTCATGAGAGGAGCTTGTCCAGCAGACATCAGTCACGCTCAGGTAGCATTTAGCTACACGGCATGTAAAGCCGTGCAAACAAGGGAAACATTGTGGGATTCTAATTACAGCATAAGTAGCTGAGTTGTATGCTAATCAACCAATCCAAGATGAAGGAGCTATTCAACAAGCTATAGAGCAATTGTGTAGATGCAGTGCTGGTTTTGCCTGTGAATTCAAAAAACTATTGTAATACAGCCACAGAAACTACTCTACACAGAAAGAATGTTAGGGGCTGCAGTTGCTCTTATTCATGTGTATGTGCAGCAGGCCCAAATCTATGGTGTTGCTGCTGCTAATATACCATGGCTAAGAAGGAGAAGAGTGTTTACACTCTGTTTAACTTTTCACAATATGCATGAGGTGGAAATTGTAGAATGCTACAGGGTGAATAGAAACACACTACAGGAACTCTGCAACCTCTGTCATCCTCAACTGAGAGCAAGGGCAAACTGAGGGAACCCATACCAGTGGAGACTAAAGTATGTGTATCACTTAGTATTTTAGCTACAGGAACCTTCCAGGGACCAACAGGGGACATGTTGAGGGTGTCACAGGCATCAACATCCAGGATCCTACATCAATTCCTAAATGCTATGCTACAACATTCCATTGACTACATATATTTTCCCTGTACACCTGAGGACAGAGCCAGAACTATGCAGGAGTTCTACCCTGTAGCATATTACCCAGAAATTCTGGGTGCCATAGACTGTACACATGGAGAAATCAAAGCACCACCTGGGGAACAGGGAAGGGTGTACATAAATAGAAAGGGCTTCCACTGCATTGACTGCCAGGCCTTGTATAATGCTAAGGGGATCAGAATCACCTTGAGTGTGTGTGCTGGCAACCCAGCCAGTTACCATGACTCACATATCTGGCACAACTCTCAACAATATGAGATGTTTTCTAGGGGGGATATCCTTCAGGGTCATTTACTGGGGAGTGCAGGTTATGCACTGGAACTGTGGCTGGTGGTGCCCATCAGAAATGCACACACACACCAACAGAAGAACTCTATAATGAGGAACATACTGAAATAAAAAACATCATATAGTGTGTTTTTGGGCTGCTGAAGACACAGTTCCAGTGCCTGGACACATCTGGGGGAGCCCTGCAGTACAATCCCAATATATGTGCTGAAATCCTCATCATCTGTGCCATGCTTCACAACATTATCCTGAGAAAACAGCTTCAGCAGGAACAACAGGGGGAAGGGCCACACATCTCACCACCACTGGGTCACCACAGCCACACACAGATGAGGGGGTCAGAGGGGGAACCAACAGCTGCTGTGGGTGTAGGCACACATAGGTGTGCACAACATCCCCTTGCACTGACCAAAAGGCAATGCATAGCATACACACTCACCACCTAAGGGGCTAAAACCTTCATCCTACGCATATATGTACAGTAACATTGATGCCAGGCAACACTCACAACCTTTACCTACCGGTGTCATGGCTGTGTACTGCTAGCATCAGACAGACTCAGCCTTGAACTAAAACTCATGCAACCACCAGATTTCCAAGGTAATTGCTAAACCTGAAATAGAAAAATGAATGTCTAAGAGTACAAATGAATGTCATATCCTTATGTACTGTTACTTGCTAATGTAAATAAATATAATGTGAGTGACTTTTACAGCAATGACATCAAGATGTGACAGCAGTGACTTATGTAAATACATGTGTCCTCTGTCAACTAATAGGCCTCATGGATCAAATATTCACACAGTCATACTCCCAAAAGTACAGAGTTTCATAAAATGTCCTCAATATGACCTTATACTTTTGTACTGGCAAAGCATTAAAGAGTGAAGTTAGAAAATAATGACACACATTTCAGTTTCTGATTCATATCCCCCAGAAAAATCATAACAATTGTAATGCAAAACATGTTATTCAATCAGCTTTCTATGTTTGTAAGACTAAAATATTTAAAAAGGTTTTCCTGTTGTTGAGCCTTTGTCCTACTTTTTTATGTCTTGGTCCAGATTTACAGGTCTAAGAGGTTGGGAGGGATGTACACATTACAAAAACCTGTAAGAAAGCTGTACAATCTGCAAAACAGCATCACAAACACACACACACATATATATATATATATATATATATATATATATATATATATATATATATATATATATATATAAGTACTAAGTCAGCTATGTACACTGAGCATCAGATAAAATACTTATATATCCATGAATCCAAAAGACAGAAAACAAGGATATGGCCCAGTTTTCATCACTTACACAGGGTGTTTTGTGTGTGTGTGGGAGGGGGGGGGGGCAGGAGGCCTAGCCTGATACAAAAGGTAGTGAGTGCATGTGAGTAAGAAAGAGAAATAGGCAGACATTTGGATAAAGTATCAAATGGCCACTGAGACAGAATGAGCTGTAAGCTCACGACTGACCCATGTAACTATTATGTGTGTGTGTGTGTGTGTGTGTGTGTGTGTGTGTGTGTGTGTGTGTGTGTGTGTGTGTGTGTGTGTGTGTCTGTATGGGCAATCCAGGTGTGTAAGTGTATGCAATAACACAGCCAAGCTCTGTGCTAGTTCTACATCTGGGTATGCTGACAAGTGTGAGCCTTGTATGGTAGATTTTACAGTTCATCGTTGTCATCCCCGACAATGAGAACTGGCTTTGCCAGGAGTTGCACTGGCATGTCTATGCCCACAGTCAGAAACACTGCTGCTAGCTGAATAAGACTGATGTCTTCTGGATGAGTTCTTCACACGAGTATGCCTAGAACTATGAACACATGGGCTGTCACGTCTGTGTGTGGACAACTTAACTACTGATGGAGCAGTGGAAGTAGTACCACTACTTGAGCATGATTGGGCATGGCCATGTCGACTAACATTAGATGATGTGGCTGACCTATGTCCACATAGATGCCGCCGCCCCCACCCAGCAGATGCTACATCACAGACACTGCCAACTCCTACATGTCATTCATCCAATCCATTGAATCAGCAACATGGTTGAGGCAGTCAACCTGTGCCTCATCTACAATCCTAAGCATTTCCTTGGAGACCCTATTGGAATATGTCTCCACTTCCATGATGGCCCTAAACATACTTCAAGTGGCACGTAAAGACACACCAGGATCAGGTGGAATGTGGACAGCAGGCCTCCACCCAGCACCCCCAACAACTCTCCTGCATGGCACCTTCACCACACTTTGGCTATGGCCAGAGTCAACAGGCACTAAAACCACAGTATCCACACTACCCTGATTAAGTGTCTCATTTTCCACCTGTCCAATATTGGAGGGCTCAGTGGAATAGGTTTGTATAGGCTAACTGCCTGTGTCCAATGGAGATACAGGGGATGGCTGAATGTCAACCTCAGTGTCAGATTCAACCTCTGCACCCCCAACTGTACCTGTGTTTGGCCACCATCATCATCAGAGTATGATGATACTCTGACATCAAGTGATAAGACTCCCACACTTCCACTGTCAGGATCACCTGTAATAGTAAGCAACAAACACAGGAAAGAAATTAATAGGTACACTACTACAATTTAATATAACTACATTGGTACCACTGTCACGGATGGTACAGCAATACACACACAATCCTGAAATCTACCTCGCACATAGGGATAAATGCATATTTCTGTCAAATGCTCATCAGTACTGAAATAAAAATGTTTGGCTTACCATGTGCAGATGACTTCACACTTGCTAGGGAGGATGGTCCTGGACGAAGTTAAGCAAACTGTAAGGACACCAACAACACAATAACAATAACACGGGGGGAACTATTTATTGCCTGTATATGTCCTTTAACAATACATTTAACTGAAACTTGGATGACACATCCATCCCAAGCCCAGGTGTAATTAACTGGAATGTGTTGTTAACTGTATCAATCTATAAATAGCCCCCCCCCCCAAAAAAAATATTAAACAAACTTTACTATTGCTTCCAATATTTTACTATACAAGACATTTTTAAAAATTGACATATGTAAGCTTACCTGGAAGCTCCTCCTGGGACATGCATGTCCTCCCTGAAACAGCAGCACCAACATGAATCACATGGTGTTGTGCACTTTCCACTGAGCTCTCTGGATCCCTAATAGTGGACATGAACTCTTCATTTGGTGTCAGTGGTGGCTCTGTACCTAGCTGTCCATGGGCTACTGCAGCTGCTCTCCTCCATGTCAATGAAATCATATCAGTGGTCCTATGACACACCTGGTCATATGTACTGCTGTGCCCCCAACAGCATTTCTCTCATTCACTATCCGGTTCCAAATTTGTATTCTGCCATTCATATCCCCACATCTTCTCTCAAGAAGAAAAGTACCATGTTCCTGAAAGGCTTGGACAATCACATCATACTCTGAGTCACTGAAGGGGGAGTGCAAGGACTGGGACGTTTGGGTGCCATATTCTTAGGTAAAATAAAACGCAAAAAAGGATACTACACATAAATGTCACATAATAGAAGTTCTTCTTACATATAACACATATTATTAGTTTTTCAATATTTCACACTGGAGAAACACAAAACTTCAGTTATTAAAATATAAAAAAGGATTACTTGGTTGTAACATATCACAGTCACACACAAACCAACATTTGTTCCAAAACAATCACTAACAAGAGCAAAGCAAACCTCTGTAAAAAAAAAAAAATGGTTGTGGCAACACAGAAATGGAGCTTAGCTCCCCCACCCCCAAAACAACAGGCAGAGGACCATTTGTACCAAACAAGGAATAACACATCAGTCAATTGTTATATGTGCTTTCAAACAAACTGTCACAAAAAATGTGTCCACATTTACCACGGAAAAGTCAGTTTTACGCAATTGGCAGTCACCTCTACCTGTGCCCAGCAATCCACTAGAGGTGTCTATAGGTCATCATGGAAGGGGAGGCTAACACCTCTGTGTCATTGTCAATATAGGGCATTTACATTTCACTGAAATAACATAGAAGAGTATAAAAAGAAACAATTGTAACAGTAACACTTGTGATGAAAGTTAATAAGGCTGTATATCTGACAAAGTAAAATGCCCTGACAAAAATACCTATGCTATCAGTAAACTTCTAAGAAGTGGATACAGATAAAAGTTGCATTTGCAAACACACACACACACACACACACACACACACATATATATGTATTTTTTTTCCTAGTAACACGTGAGCAAATCCAGTATGTAATTGAAAATTCAGTCATACCTTACCAAGATCAGTAGTCTTCTCTGCAGATAAATCCAAAGTAATAGCAATCTTCTTATGTGTTAGCCACATATTCTTATAGTGTAGATTCAGGCCTGTGAGAATGGTGAAGATGCAAATGAAGTGTGACGTCATTTGAATTGCTGAATCCCAAAATCTTGGCTCCATGTTGCAAGTGTAAACATAGCGCAAACATTCCCACAGTAATAGTTGCTAATACATTGCAACTGTGAAAGATTACTGGTAGGGAGAGGGAAAACATAACAGCAATTCAGACTCCCTTACCTGCATTTGGATGTTTCACCCAGGTTACACTTACAAAGTGCAGAAATAATTGTATCAAGGTTTTAAATGTTAAGTATTAGCACAGATTTCTCAATTTCAAGTCATACAAATTTTTTTAAGGATGGAACCTAATAAAACATTACTTACAAGGATAAAACAAGGTGAGCTTTGCTTGTCACATTTGCATGTTCCTTACCTTCACACAAACCTGGCCTAATGGCACACACATGAAGCAGACAGAACACCCGCAGACATGAACCGGACATTCTAAATTTCAAAAAGGATACATTGTTGCATCTTTTGCTTTCCATCACACAAACCCACTTAATGACATTGTGCATCAGCTAGCAAATTTTCCCAACACCTGCAGATCTAGAGCACCTGCAGACAGGAAGCAGACAGCAGACAATTTCAAAATGGATAAATTGCATCCTCTGTGATTTGCTGCTGCACAAATACAGTAAGCAGTGTTGCATGGTGATCAACACACATAATTAATAATGAATATGAAAATATATAGCTGTTTCTTAACTGTCCCTGTGACTGCAGGTGTAAATGTAGGGTTCTACAGGTGTGTCTGGGTTCTAATCCAGCAAAAGCCACAGTTATATTCATGTTGTTCCACTTTACTTTATATTAAAATTAACATGAAAACAATAATGAGACATAGAAATAACTGTTTACAGCAGGCGCATTGAGCACGCACAAGATATCATATATATATTGAAGTTTTACTGTGGGTATCTGTAGAATTATCATTCTACAATTACACATTTATTTTCTGAAGTGTCATGTCACAAACAGCCATGTTTAAACAATCAACTCTTTAATGTATATGTATAAGTAATGAGCAGCTCTGACAAACAAGGTCTCAGTTGCAATCGACACCGTGCACAGTAATGACTGCAGAAATACACTTGCACTCCAACTTTCCCCATGACAGCTGGTATAGGTTAATGCTCAGAGTACAGGTAAGCCAGGGTTCTGATCTAGCACACTCCCAATTTTATTAATACTTGTCCACTCACTTAAAAAATTAAACATAATTATGTATAACAATAAATATGCATAGAGGTGGAGCTCATATGAATTATATTTCAGATAGACGAGACACTGAATATTCTGATTCTGTAATTATAATTGTCTTCTCTGGCCTCAGATGGCCTTCAGATCTGAAAGATAGTCAAACACACATGAATGTATAAACCAGGACCTTGTTAGGTCACACACGCATACATGGTTAACCCTTCACTCTGTCATGTGCATTTATATATGATTCATGAGCATGCCCAAGTACTTCTTCTGTGGCAAGAATGAAAAATCATCTATGTAAAAGATTATGTTTTGTCTCTAATGCATACAGGTAGGTTTAAATCCCAGATTGTACAAATTAATTTTATCAGTGTGTAAAGCCACACAAAAAGTGTCAGGTCATAAAATTTATGCGCCCAATACATATCTGCAAAGTTGAATCAACTATCCATTATAGCAGCAACCAGCACATAATCTAATGCTAACTGTCAAATTAACCTTCCTATTTCAAAAACTGCTTTCCCATCTGTTTGGCACTATTGCTGTCTGCTTAATATTGCACAAGGTGGTTGCCATCATTGTTTAGATTTGCCCACTATCAGTAGGTGCAATAACAAAAACTGGCGGGAAAGCATTATTATCTATTGCTGTTGCCTTGAGTGGGCATGTCTGGAGATAGAAAGGAAGGTGCCCAGTTTAGGGCTCAAAGGTGGGGTGTCGAGGAGTCCAGAATCTTTATTAGACTCCTTATAAAGTGCCACAGCTGAAGGCTATTGCAGAGGGGCTATACTGTTTCCCAGTGCAGGTCTGAGGCATGGAATAGTCTGGCCAAGGCTATCTCCAGTTTGATTGGCATTCCACGCACTGCAGAACAGTGCCGGCACCATTTTAATGATTCTGTGATGTTCCCACACTGGCCCAGTAATCAAGGAGCCTGAATCCTCACCACTGACACTGGAGATGGACTTGCACTTGCAATAAAAATGGATACACTCAGTATTTCCAGATGCAGACCGCTGCATCAAGCACAATTTCCCTTAGGAGCACACAGGGCACACACTCAGCCCGGGGTCTGGGTGTCTCTATCTGCCTCTTCCCAGGTCCTCAATAAGGGTGAAACCAGTGCTTCTTGTCACTGCCCAAAGTAACTGACACACACGCACTCTTTGAGATTTAATTTACACACACACACACACACACACACACACACACACACACACACACACACACACACACACACACACACCTGGGAAAGGCTGGAACAGATTACCCACGCTACCAACTTTACCCAGACTATAAGGTAGATTTAATGCCACCACTCAGTTACTGTAAAGGGTATCCAATTATGCTCAGTGAAGTTAATATTAATATGAATGGTAACATTAACCAAACAGCAAGGCTTTCAGGAGTGGCCAGAGTTATCACCAAATAAATATATACAAATACTTTCAAAGCTTAAATATTTTCTAAAAAATACCAGCCACAATGAAAAGTTTAAATATATTTAATAATAAATAATAAAAGGGCAAGAAAATGCTAAATATATATTTATAGTAAACCACAGAGTTCAAATCATGGGAAATATTGAGAATAACATTGATGGACAGACTTATACAAATAAAGAAAAACAATCTCTAAACTAAGCTTCACTATATTCCTGACTGAATCTAGGAGAATTACTATTCCCTAATAACTTACTTGATAGAACAAGGCACAATCAAATGCGTGATCAGTCTTTCTACTCAGGTTCCCCAAAACAGAATACTCAATATTCAGAGATTACTCCCTGTAAAATATAATATCCAAGATGACTTGCAGAATGACCTCATCTGGTCACCTGACTCTAGGTTCTCACAGTATCCTCTTTGAAGCTAAGAAAGGAATTTACTATAGACGGCTACAATACACATCTAAATGTTTATGTCAGTGCCTCGGACTTCCCTTCTTTTTTACTGAGCTAATGAACAAAGTCTTCTTCCAGAACCATCATCTTCAGTCCTATTCAACACCGTGGGATGCCATTTTAATGGTTTAACAGTTCATTTACATTTCCCTTATTTTTCTTAAAGTAAGCCAGCTGGTTAACCTTTGCTGTCCCAGTGTCCTATATTAAAAAATATACATTTAATTCATATACATTTAATTTTTTTAATTAAGCTTATCTGGAAATATGTTACCCAATTCCTTGTCTTGAGAACCCATCTGCGTTGGCATTACTGACCCCACTATGGTGTTGTACTGTCATGTCATATCCCTGCAATCTGAAGCTTCACCTTAATAACTTGGCATTTTACTGGTTGGCTCTATGTAGCCATGTTAAGGGATTGTGGTCTATAACTACAATGAATTTCCTTTCATATAGATAAAGCTGAAGTTTCTGCGGTGTCCATACTTTGGTTAGACATTCATTTTCCAAAACTGCTAACATTCCACCCTAGGTTGGAGTCTACGGCTGGGATATACCACTGGGTGCTCTTCTCCATCTGAGGAAACCTGGCTAAGTGCAGCCCCAACATCATGGTTTGAAGCATCCACCTGTGCAACAAATTCTTTGCTGTAATCTGGCCTGGCTAGCACAGGGGTAATCCTAAATCTCCTTTAAGCTTCTGGAATGCCTGCTCAGATGCTGGGGTCCACACTACCTTGTCTGTCCTGTTTTTCCTTGGTCAGGTGTGTGAGGGGAGCAGCTATTGTACTATAACTGGGAACAGACTTTGTATGGTACTCCTCTGTCCCTAAGAATGCCTTCATCTGCTTTTTGATAACAGGGGCAGGCCATGCCTGAATAGCTTGCACTTTGGCAGGTTCTGGCCTGATCTTATAACTCCCCACCCTATGTCCCAGCTAGTAGAACTCTGCCATACCCACCTGACACTTACTAGGTTTAATGGTCAACCCTGCCCTTTGCAGTCTGCCCAGCACCTCCCTAACATGCTGGAGGTACTCTTGCCAGGAATGGCTGTAGATGGCAATATCATCCGGGTAAGCAAGGGCATATCTCCTGCTCCTGCTAAGCTACAATCTACCAGCCTCTCGAAGGTCACTGTGGCATTTTTCATCCCAAAGGGCATCTTCATGAACTCATACAAGCTGGAAGAAGTCATAAAGACTGACTTCTCTCTAGTGCTGGGAGTCAAGGGCACTAGCCAGTAGTCCTTGGTCAGATCAATACCGCTCAGGTACTTAGCCCCACCCAGCCTGTCTAAGGCTTCATTGGTCCTAGCCATAGAGTAAGCATCTGACTGTGTGTGACTATTTAGTCTTCTATAGTCTACACAGAATCTGGTGCTGCTATCCTTCTTTGGAACCAGCACCACTGAGGAGGCCCAGGGACTGATGGACTCCTGGATTACTCCCAGATCCAACATCTCCTGTATCTCCTCCCTCAGAGCCTATCTGACTCACATAGGAACTCTGTAAGGGGTCTGGTTGATAGGTCTTTGGGGCTCTGTATCCACATGGTGGTGCACCAGGTGGGTGCACCCTGATTTCCCAGTGAACATGTCCCCAAACTCCTGTAACGCTACTTGGATTACTTGAACTTGGGTAGGGGATAGCTACTGGGACATTGCTACATGTTCCATTGAGGTGTCAGTCTAAGACTCACTGAGGAGACCAGTCACCAGATCTCCCACAGACACCTCGTTCCGTCCACTGCACATACTCAGTACAAGGTCCTCCCTATCATGGTAAGGTTTTATCATGTCACCATGGTCCAATTTGTGCCCTTGCCTAGCAGCTCTATCATGTAGTTACAATCATTGACCTTCCTTACCACTTTGAAGGGTCCATCCCAAGCTGCCTGAAGCTTATTCTGTTTGACAGGAATGAGCACCATCACCTGCTGTCCCGCAGCATACTCGCTGGCTCAAGCATTCCTGTCATACCAGACCTTTTACTGCTGTTGGGCTCCTGCCAGGTTCTCCTAGGCCAAGCCCATGGCCTCTGTAAGTCTTGTCCTGAGGTTTAGGACATATGCCGCAACAGACTTCTTGTGGGATTCACACTCACTTTCCCACTCATCATGAATCAAATCTAAATGTCCCCTCACCCTATAATCATACAGCAACGCAAATGGTGAAAAGCCTGTGGATTCCTGGGGTACCTCTCTGTAAGCAAACAACAGATGGGGCAAATGTTTGTCCCACTCTCTCTTAAGCTGTTCTGCAAATGCCTGTAGCATCATGGTCTTTAGTGCAGAGTTTAATCTCTCCACAAGACCATTAGTCTGGGGATGGTAGGGGGTTGTATTTAGGTGCTTCACCCAATCGCTCTCCCACAGATAAGCCAGCAGGTCTGACATGAAATTGGCACCTCTATTAGTCAGTATTTCTCTCGGAAAACCTACCCTGCTGAAAATCTCTAGCAAAGCATTTACTACATTTTCTGCCTTGATGAAGGACAGAGCTTCTGCCTCAAGGTATCTAGTAGCATAATCTACTACCACTAAGATATACTTCTTCTATGTGAAACTTGGGGTCCTCAGAGGCCACATAATGTCCATAGCTACCCTCTGAAATGGCTCCACAATCACTAGCAAATGCATCAAAGGAGCTTTGACCTTGTCTCCTGCCTTGCCTACTTTTTGGCACTGCTCACAGGTCCCTGCAGTACCCTGTTACATCCCTGGCAATCCCAGGTCAATAAAAACCTGCAAAGGAAATGTCATGGGCTATGGCTAGAAGTGCCAGAAAGTAGGGTCTGAGCACTACCAACTGCTGTATTACCACGCCATCTAGCCCTCTATCAGGGGTCCTCTCTCTATATAGTCACCCATTGTTCCAGTATACAGACTCCCCTTTTACAAGGCTTGAGGGAGGTAGCTAGGGAGGCACCTGATTATCTGAGAGCTGAGTCTGCCTCAACTCCATCTTTGTGACTTTTCCCAGATTCTCTTCCACAGGAAGTCCGGTATCTTCTGACAGTGGTGCCTCTCTGTCAGCCTGGGTACTACCACTCACCTCTGCCCTTGCAGTCATCCTGTCTAAGGGAACATCAGTACCTACCAGCAGCTGTGGCTCACCTTCCTTCTTACTGCTATAGGGTAGCTCCCTCCTTGAATAAGCCACATCACCAGTCCTGGCTTCAGGTGTGTGGTCTGTTTGGGTCTGCCCCAGGCTACCAGACCCACATGCCTGTCTGCAAGCCTGACTGTGTGTCACTGCATGCA
Organism: Protopterus annectens; assembly: GCF_019279795.1. Taxonomy (NCBI): domain Eukaryota; kingdom Metazoa; phylum Chordata; order Ceratodontiformes; family Protopteridae; genus Protopterus; species Protopterus annectens. The sequence goes on along the minus strand of NC_056735.1, from coordinate 1,683,571,755 downwards.
CACATGGTACTGCATTATCAAAATCATTCCGTATCAAGAGATCTGCAAGGATATCATCAAACACACCTACTTACTTGCTTCCTTTTCCACCGTCACAGTCAAGGTGAATCATGGCCAAAGGCAGTTGGAATGGAATCCCTCCTAAAGCTCTAACTAGAGTAGACTGCCCAAGCAAGTACTGCTCCATCTTAACCACTGCAGGCTTCACAATGGTTATATCAGAGGCTGTGTCTGTCTTGGCAGTGACCTGTTTTCCATACATTAAGATAGGATACAAACTCTGGTGGTAGTTTGGTACCCCTGTTGCCTCTAGACAACTTATTGCTGGCATTCTGTTATTCCCACTTGCTGGCTCCCCCACCTTTTGTTCCCCACTTTGCCTCCATATACATCTATATGCTACATGGCCCCACTGGTTACATTTTAAACATTTACCCTTGATCCTGGCCATGTACCTGAACTAGTGGCTTCCCCTGTGACTGGCAGACTGTGTTTGAGTGGTTTAGGCTGCCCACCATGGGTTCCCTTATATCCACGTGCAGCACTGGGTATCCCTTTCCTGTGCAGTGATGCCCTGCTTGCTAAGTAGAGATCCCCTTTTTTCCCCTGCTTATTTGCACAACTGCATTCCCTGTCTGGTAACCAGATTCTTGTGTATGCAGGCAAAGTGCTAAGGGCTTGTTCCCTCATCAAAATGTCTGCCAGCCCTTGAAAAGTGGTAACCTGACACCCAATCACCCATCTATGAAAATAAGTGCTTAACTCAGGAATATAATCACACCCACTTTCATCTGTCCTGCGTCTATGCTTATGAAACTTTTTTCTGTAAGCTTCAGGTGTTAACTTAAAACATTCCAATAAACATTTTTTAACTGTAGCATAGTTTAAGCAATCAGTACTAGATAATTTAGAAACAGCAGTTACAGCTTTGCCATGGAGTAAGGGGGTCAGGAACATTCCTGGAGCCCATGGACAACTTCATACTCTTTACATACCCATTCAAATATATGAATAAAACTATCAAAATTATCACCCTCTGTAAACGGTGGCAGAAATTTACTGAACTTTATTGCTTCTGTGGTTTGGTTATTTCCTACCCCATTACCTCTTTGAACCTGGTGAAGAGTCAGCTTCTCCCTCTCATGTTGATCCTGCTTCTCCTTTTCTTTAGCCTCCAAACACTGCAGTCTCGCATTTTCTTTGGCCTCCAAATGCCACAGTTTCTCATTTTCTTCAGCCTCCAAATGCCCAGTCTCTCTAATGATTCTTGTTCCAAACATTTGGCCTCCAGTTCAAGTCTCTTTAAGTCCAGATGGATTTTTAAGCCCTCTGAGGAAAAGTTGAACTGTCCTGTTCCTGAGAGCTGTACATCTACAATGCCAGACTGGTTGTCTTCCTGGTTGCTGGTCTTTGCTACAACTGTGATTAAGACTGCAGTCATTTCCCCTTTAATCAGGTTGGCATAACATCTCAGCTAACTGGTTCCTTATCAGCTTACCATAATCATCTCTTGACATCTTTGCATGCTCTCCCTGACTAACTAAGCTAACAAAAAGTAAATAAATAATCATTTGTGAACTGAGGTGGTAGAGCTAAGAACTAAACCTTCTATTTAAGGGGTAAAATAAAGCATTTCAAAGCTTTACTGGAAAAAGCTCACCCAGACTCTGCCACAGCTTGCTGTGAGGGAAAGGTTAGTTTGCTTTTGATTTCTTGTACTTTTTATTACTTAATTGCCTTTTTCTGTTTTGTATGCTGTGATTTTTTACACTGTGTTTTACTTGTATTCTAATTTTAATTGCATATTAAAACCTCGGAAAAGACCACAGATGTGTCTGTTGTGAGTCAAACAAAAATTAGAGCAGGTCGATTAAGGAGTAACACAGAAGTTAGAACAGGTCAGTTAAGGTTAATCATCTGTGAACTGGGGGGGTGGAGCTAGAAACAAAACCTTCTATTTAAGGGTTAAAATAAAACAATTCAAAGCTTTATCAGAAAAAGCTCACCAGAGTCTGCCACAGCTTGCTCTGAGGGAAAGGTTAGCTTGCTTTTGATTTCTTGTACTTTTTATTACTTTATATTGCCTTTTTCTGTTTTGTATATTGTGATTTGTTTTCTTTACACAGTGTTTTACTTGTATTATGCCTTTAATTATATATAAAAACCTGAAAATAGACAACAGCTGCATCTCCTGTGAGTCAGACAGAATTTTCCCACTCTCCCACCCTGTTACTGTGGTGTTCTTAAATACCACTGTCTTTCTAGTTTCCTGCCCCTTATGTTAATTTGTACATATTTTCCTTAACTCTCTCCTTTCACTGGCTGGTGTGAGTAAGCACAAAATTATCATTTTGTGAAATCACTCCCCTTCAACTATTTAAATTTATTGGCCATCCCACTGTATTCCATACTACCAGAATATAAAAGTGCCCATTCCCTTTCAGTCTATCTTGCTCTTTTAAAAACAGTGGCTCTCCACTTAGACAGCTAAAACTTAAGTTATCCCCTTTCATATCTAACTGCTTAGTGCACACTGTAGTGTTTAGGATAAAATGTCTTTTTTTTTTCATCTTATCTTTAAACATATATTGCAAGACCACCAGTTATTGGAGATTCCACATTCTACCTCTCAGTAATCATCTTGGGATTAGTACTTCTGTTTTCTCCTGGTGAGAGAAGGAGTACAGGGACATTATTTCCTGAAGACTGCTGATTACCAGAAAGGCTAATAACTGTTTTATAGGTGACAGCTTAAAATCTGTGCTTATGTTCTGGTCCCAGTGAGAGAAGCATCACAGTGCATTGATTCCTGACTGTTTCTGGTTGGAGAAAGAGTGTCTGTGCTTAACATTCTTGATTGGTCTGGTTTCTACTTAAGGCATCTACCAGGAAAAGGCTACAAGCCTACAGACCCTTGCATCATTTGGGACGAGACTGTGGATCACCAAACAGCCTATGGCCTGCTTCTCATCTTGGGATTGGTGCTAACATTTTGCTTCTGGTGGGAGAAGAAGCAAAGGAACATTGTATCCCAACAGAGTGAAGCTGTGGTTAGAGCAGCATTAGTAGTAGACAGGCAGTAGACATTCTTGCACTCCCCTATTTTCATCATTCTTGACAAGCTAATTCTTTGTTTTCAGTAAATACTGCTTGATTTGTTTATAACTTCAGAATATCTGCATAAATACTTCATCCTTAAATTATCAGGGTCTACGTATCAGTTTCCCCTCAAGTGCTTGGCAGTGCTCTGTATAGACTCAGACTCCTTGAGTGACATTTTTCCTGTAAAAGCACAATTAAAAGTTTTCCAGTACCTAGTTGCACATAAGACAATTAGTTTGCAGTGACAAGCACTGTCCCCATAGTTGCAAACTGGATACTCATGACAGTGATTGATATTCTCACTCCAACTGTCTATTCAATAAAAAAAGGGTCTGTGACCATTGATAAAAACTTTCCTAATGTCTCCATTACCAGCTTGGTGGATATGGGTAGCCTGAGGCAATGTAGAAATCACCTTATGTTTACTGACAACCAGTTAATTCTCAAACAAACTGATATGGTATGTGAGAGATGTATTTACACAATGTCACTGGAGGCAAAGCTCTCACATAAAAGTACTCCTAATGTCAATAAGCTTGTCAGTAGTACATATGCTGCACCCATGGCACACAATTCAAAGCAGACATGTCAAGCCACATATGCTGAGGCAATTAAATGTAACCTTCTTAAACCACAAAGACCTCCTAGATGAACTACACATGCAGCCCCAAATGCACTCTTTCAAAACAATACCCACATCAACACATAGAGCTACATCTCATGGAGTCTCTACGTTTAAGCCCATAAGACAAGCCACCACACAATCCAACATTCTAGTCATTGGAATTCTCCATTGTGAGACACACTGATGTCCCTCTTACCAGGCTGAGTAAGGAGAAAGTTACGGCTAGTTGCTTATCAGAGGCTAGGTTCCACCACATTACGCATGCACTCAGATCATTGGACCACAATTACCAATATGAATCAGTCATTGTCCATATGGGAGTAAATGACCTAGGACATACCTCACTAGATCATATGGAGAGAGACATTATGGACCTCTTGGAATATGTATCTCAGGCTGGTATGAACCTAGCATTGAGCAGCATTTTACCTTCTCCAAGGATGTTGCCACAGTACTAACAAAAGATGATTGGCTTTAATAATTGGCTTAGTTTCTGGTGTCATTCTAAGGGGGTGCAATATTTATCAGCATGAAAGGAGATGGTCAACAGACCATGATTCTTTGCCAGGGATGGTCTGCACCTCTCCCATCCAGGCTTTTGAATATTAGCTAAAACATTGTCTTCCCCCATAGTGCCTTTTTTAGGCAATGCCAAACTGAAAGTACTTCCGACATAGCAAATCAAAACCAAGAAAATCTGAAGGTATTACTGCTCAATGCTAGGAGTCTAAACAAAAAAACTCCACCCCCTAGAAGCTCTCTTTACCCTAGAGAATGCTGATGTCTGTGTGGTCGCTGAGACATGGTTTAAAGACACTGAGAGAACACCAACAGTGCAAGGTTATAACGCCTTCCACACATTTAGGCCAGTTACTTCACAGGCAGGGACTAAAGGTGGAGGTGTCTCTATTTACATAAAAAATAAATATACTTCAAAGCTGGTCAAACAGTACAATGCACTTGAGCTGCTCCATGTTCAAATCACCATAGGCAAAATCCAATACCACTTCCTTGCAAGTTATAGGTCCTCCTCCATGAATCAGGAAACCCATATCATGTATGTAAACTTATAAGAAACACTAACCATCCAACCCAATACCATATTCATGGGTGACTTTAATTACCCCTCTATTAACTGGGAATCCTATATGACACCAAACGCACATGCACAGAGATTCCTGGATTTTGTAAACACAAACTCCCTGGGCCAGATAGTCAATACAACAACCATACTGTATCTGGTCCTCACTAATATGGGAGAATGTTGCACACTCCCTGGTGTAATGCCTTCCCTGGTAAGGTCAGACCACAAAATGGTCTCGTTTGCAGTGAAAATAAAATCTGGACCCCAAGATAAACCTGGAATATTCAGGAATTATTCTAAGGCTAACCTCCTGTTATTAAGTGAGAACCTGGCAAAATTTCAAGCCCCCATAAACCCTGAGAATGCTGCTGCCTATGCCAAACTGTTCACAGAAACCCTGTGCAAGCATGTTAATAGGTGCATAGAGGCAGCTGTACCCACCAGGAAGAAGTACAGAACTAAATCAAAAAACAAGCCACCCTCACGGAATTGCAAAATCAATAGGCTGTATATGACTACATGAAAAGAGACATGGAAGAGCTCTCGGATCATGTGGCCCAGGCAGGTATGACCCTAGCCCTGAGTAGCATCCTGCCTTCGCCCAGAATGATACCACAATATAAGGACAAAATGACTGACTTCAACAATTGGCTAAGCTTCTGGTGTCATTCAAAGGGGATCCAGTACCTGTCTGCCTGGGACGACATGATTGACAGACCACGATGCTTTGCCAGAGATGGTCTGCACCTGTCGCCTCTGGGATTCAGGTTACTGGCTAAGGCTCTTGCCACCCCTATAGTGCCTTTTTTAGGCAAAGTTCAAAGAACAAAACCACCACCGTAACAGGTACAAGCATGCAAAATATGAAGGTAATGCTACTCAATGCTAGAAGTCTAAACCTCAAAATGCACTGTCTTGAGGCACTCCTAAAAATGGAGAACATAGATATCTTTGCAGTAACTGAGACCTGGTTCAAGGCTCTAGAGAGCACCCCTGCAATACCAGGCTACAACTCTTACCACACTTTTCGGCCACCAAAGCAGGACCGAAACACTAAAGGTGGAGGAGTGTCAATATTCACCAAGGATATTCACACCACCAGGCTAGTTGCCCAACACAATGCATCTGAAATTCTCCAGGTGCAACTAACACTAGGTAAGACTGCAATCCAAATTGTAGCTTGCTACAGATCCCCCACCATACCCCAAGATTCTCACTACACCTTTCTAAACATACTGGAAAATATTAAGATAGAACCAAACACCCTAATACTGGGTGATTTTAACTACCCTGCCATTAACTGGGAAAGCTACTCATGTACCAACACCTTTGCCCAACGGTTCTTGGAATTCATTAATTCCAATGCCCTGGATCAACTAATTCATAGTCCCACCAGGGGCTCCAATATCCTAGACCTGGTCATTACCAACATGGGAAATTGATGCTCCACACCTATGGTCACCCCCTCGTTAGTCACGTCTGACCATAAGCTAATCACCCTTAACATCCACATCCCACCCCACCCCCAGTAAGGAAACCTCCATAAAATCTTCTCCAAAGCCAACTTCATGCTACTCAAGTCAGAAGTGACAAACTTCATGACACCCATGCAGACAGGAGCTGAAAGTTCAACTGCTGAATCCTACACTAAGGCACTGTACGAGCACATCCACTCATGCATAAATCGTGCCATCCCAAATAGAACCAAGATGCTCTCATCCAAAAAAAAGAAGCCAATCTGGTGGTCCCCTGCCATAAACAAACTTTACAACAAAAGGAAGAAACTGTTGCAGAAAAGAGGAAAATCCCAGGATGCAAAAAACATCCTTACCAGCCTCAGTAAGAAACTGAGATCCCTCATAAAATCCTCCAAAGCTAGTTACGAAAATAAAATTGCCAAAGATTCCAAAGACAACAACAAGGCATTCTATAACTATATCAAGAATCTAAATGGCAATGCTCAGATCTGAAAAACACCACGCCTTGCACGTACAGCATGCACGGCCAAACCATTAGTAGAAAAAACACAAATGGCCAGCATATATAGTCCAATGCTTTATTTAGCAGAGAACCAGGAACATAAAAATGTCCCAAACATAACTCGAACCCTCAGACCGGTTTCGGCAATATGCCTTCTTCAGTGAATAAAAAAACATGCCCAAACCTGAGCATCATACATATTTATATCCTGCATCAGTCATGCTTAACCAATGGTATAATCCAACCCCTTTGATACATATTCATGAGCCCAAAGAACTGCTTACAAAAGCCTATAGAGTCATATATGTAACAAAGGTAATAAACAATTGTAATTGCAAATGCAAAAGTATTAACAAATATGAATGTAGATACAATGAGTGCACGTCTTAAGATAATTATAAACAAATAATAAAAATAAACAAATAATAAAAATAAACAAAAAATGGTATAACAATGCCATACAAACATGACTCAACCTGGTCTAAACCCTGTCCACTAAACATAGACCAAATTATATATATTTCAAATTTAACAACCCAATCACTCCATATAAACATATATGTACATTTCTATATGTACCATATTAAAAAAGGAAAACCACATTGGTAGTCACAAGAAATATATATAGTGTGATGATTCAATTATAAATACAACCAAATTGTAACATGAAAATTGAATGGAGCTTCTCATAGCCTTGTACCAATAGGACAAAAAGCTAAATGAAATAATATTCATTATAAATGGTCATTTAGACCAGGAGAAAACAAAGCTCCAAGATGAATAATCCAATATTTCTCTTTAAAGCTTAGTGTATTTTGCCATCCCTGTTGATGGCTTCTATCCCCTATAATCCTGTCAATGACAGTGAACATGAACCTGGCTGAAGGATGTTTAAGTGTATGTTGAAAAAGTGCATTAGTTGGCTTTTTGTTCCGTATGTCACTCCTGTGTTCCCCTATAATGCTCAGATCTGCTCTGAGCTAAAACAGAATGGCATTAAATATACTGATCCCAAGGATATTGCCAATATCCTGGCAGATCGATTCAGTGCCAACTTCACCCCCCTCTCACCCCCTAAATGGTCCATCTCAATACCGGAAGATTGCCAAATTCCGGTAATAATGGCCACACAGGTAAAAAATGCACTCTCCAAAGCTAAGAATACAGCATCCATGGGACCAGATGACATCCCGGGCTGTGTACTACATGAACTACAATATGAACTGGCACCTCACCTAAGTGTCATGTTTAATCATAGCCTCACCTCAGGTTTCGTGCCCACTGAGTGGCGCACAGCTACAGTTATCCCACTCCACAAGGTGGGATCCACCTTGGATCCCGGAAACTACCGTCCCATCAGTCTGACAAGCCTTATCTGCAAGGCCATGGAGCGTATTATCATGGAACTTATAAACAAAGACATTGGCAACCTTCAAACACTGGACCCCACCCAGTTTGGGTTCGTGAAGGGCCGATCTTGTCTCCTGAACTTGATTGACTTCTTCGAATCAGTCTCCAGAGCCATGGACAAGGGTAAGGTGGTCCACACAGCCTATCTAGATCTTGCCAAGGCCTTTGACACCATCCCCCACTCTGGAATCATAGATAAATTTACTAAGCTGGGCATTAATCCCTACATCACCCAATGGGTTGCTAACTGGCTTACTGATCGAACCCACACTGTAAAAGTAGCCGACTCCAAATCCAGCTCCAGACAAGTGACAAGTGGAGTACCTCAGGGTTCAGTCCTGGGACCAGTCTTGTTTGGCATCTACTTCTCTGAAGTACAGGCTAAAACTAAGGGACTCTGGATAACAAAGTTTGCAGATGACTGCAAACTGGGAGCCATTATTGAATCCCCAAATGATGTGGATACTCTACAAAAGGGCCTTACAGAAACATATGCTTGGTGCCAGAGCCATGGGCTCAAGCTCATTGCCAAGAAATGTGTAGTTATCCCCTTTGGGAAAAAACATGTATCCGTGAATTACCATATAGGTGGCAGTACACTAAACACTGAAAGTTTGATAAGAGACTTAGGGACACAGGTGGACAGTGGTCTCACCTTCGATAACCACATCGCCACAACAGTCAGGAAATCCTTCTATGTGGCACACCTCATCACTAAGGGCTTTTCATCCAGAAAAATGGAGGTCATTGTCCCACTGTACTCATCCCTCATTAGACCCATTATAGAATACAATGCCCCATTTGGTATGTACCTCTAAAGACATCTGCAACAACTGGAAAGGCCACAGAAATACCTCACTAAAAGAATCACAGGCCTAAAGCAGATGCCCTACGCTGACCGCCTTAAAAAACTCCAGCTATACTCTATCACATATCGTCTACTCAGAGGTGATCTTTGCTTAACATACAAGGCCATGTCAAACTAAGAGCTGTTGGACATGCTACACTTAAAGAAATTCCAATCCCTCAGAGCCACGCGCTCCAGGGATCTAAACCTTGTCATCACAATAAACAAAACATGCTGGAGGGACAGGTTCCTGACCCAGAGACTCCCCAGACTCTGGAAAAGATTGCCCATATATGTCAAGCAGAGTGCCTCTTTGGTCCTCTTCAAAAGGAACCTTGACGACTGGATGGGAGAAAGGAAATTCACCCCGGGGATCACGTCAGTTGCCCTGCTAGACAGGGGTCCAGGGAAGTAAATAGTGTGGGAAGAAATAGCCAGGGAATTGTTATGGCTAGGCTTGTATAGGCCCTAGGGCTGATAGCCTAGTAACAACCTATGAACCTATGAACCTATAACAGGAGGAAGAAAATCATGGCAAAAATCAGGAGGTGCAGCACCCAGTAGGATAAAATCACTCTCATCAAACTAAAACAACTCAGAGTACAAATAAAATCTACCAAAGCCAAATTTGAGGTAAGTTTGGCCTCCCAGACCAAAGACAACCACAAAGCATTCTTTAGCTATGTCCAGAACCTCAAAGACAATACATAGTTGTGTGAAGAGCTCATTGTAAATGGAGTACCTATACTGAGCCAGAAGATATGGCAAATCCTGGCTGATTAATTCAGCTCCAACTTTACCTCTCTCTACCCCTCAACCTTCCCTCAGGAAATATCATCAAATGTAACCCCTCCCCCCACTATCACTAGGGAACAGGTCCTTAATACTCTGTTTAAGACCAAGAACACTGCATCAATGGGCCCAGACAATATCCCAGGACACCTTCTAAATAGCATGAAACATGACCTATCAGGGCCTCTGTAATTACTATTTAACTGTAGCCTCCAAACAGGCTTCATGCCTCATAAATGGAAAAAGGCAACAGTCATCCCTCTGCACAAAGGTGGACCATATACAGACCCTGGAAACTACAGATCCATAAGTCTCACTAGTTTTATATGTAAAGCCATGGAAAGAATTATCATGGAGATGATTAATGGAGATATAGTAAACCTCCTGACACTGGACCCAACCCAGTTTGGTTTTGTCAAGGGCAGATCATGCCTACTCAACCTGGTGGACTTCCTTGAGAAGGTCACCAAAGCAATGGATTAGGGCAAAATTGTTCATACTGACTACCTTGACCTGGCCAAGGCATTTGACACAATACCCCACTCTGGGATTGTTGAAAAATTCAAGAGGTTAGGTACAAACCTGTATGTCACCCGGTGGATAGCCAACTGGCTCACAGATAGGACCCAGGAAGTTAGAATTGGGAGTCCACCTCTACAAAGAGCCCAATCACAAGTGGAGTCCCTCAAGGACCAGTCCTTGGACCACTTCTTTTTGGCATTTACTTTTCAGAAGTCAGGGCCAATGTCAGTGGTCTCTGGCTGATTAAATTTGCAGATGATTGCAAATTAGGAGCTATCATTGAATCTCACACTGACACAAATGTTCTCCAGAAGGGGCTGACACAGACAAACAACTGGTGTCAGAGCCATGGACTAAAACTAAATGCCAAGAAATGCATAATAGTATCCTTTGGGAAGTCATCCATCCTTGGTAACCATCATATTGACAACACACCCCTTAGAACTGACACAGTAGGCAGGGACATAGGGACACACATAGAGAGTAATCTAGCCTGTGGCTATCATGTGTCTACAGTGGTGAGGAAATCATTTTATGTTGCACAACTTATAAACAAAGGTATGGCATCTAAGTCCAAGGAAGTTATTGTTCCAATGTATTTGGCATTCATCAGACCTATCATTCAGAACAATGCCCCCTTTGGTATGTACCTAATGATGCATATCCAATGATTGGAATGTCCACAGAGGTTCCTCACTAACAGAATACAGGGAGTAAGTAAAATGACCTTTGCAGACTGCCTTAAGGCCCTATCCCTGTATTCTGTCTTCTACAGGCTTTTGAGGGGAGATCTATGCCTGGCATACAGGGCATTGTCAGACTCCACTCTACTGGATCTCTTGCATATCCACAAAGCAAACAACACCAGAATTACCCATTCTAAACACTTAAACCTTGCATGTGATATAAATAGGACCTGCTGGGGAGATAGGTATGTATTCCAGAGACTACCCCATCTATGGAACAGGCTCCCCATCCATGTGATGCAGAGTTCCCCTCTAACCCAATTAAAGTGCAACTTGGGCAATTGGATGGGAAACTGGAAATTCATTCCTGGTTTGGCACCTATGTCTCTAATGTACACAGATAACCTGTAAATGGTTAATTTCCCAAGCCCATGCTTGCACTTTTCAAGGGCATCATAACTTGCCAGAGATTTGGGGTGCATGGTTAGGCTTAAAAAGGCCCTTGTGGTCATTACCCTAGTAAACACCTAAAACTATTGTGATATGGAGCTCTGAATGTCTACATTGTGGCTGCTTGAGAGTACACCTTTTTTAGTGACAACTGCTTACAGGCTACAGGAGTTCAATTAATATCCCACCACTGCTCACCAATATGTGACATCCCTACACTGGGACAGTAATAAAGGAGCCTGAATCCTCACCACTGACATTATAGAGTGATGTGCACTTTTAATGCAAATGGATTCACTCAGTATTTCCAGATGTAGATCTCTCTACATCAAGCACAATTTCCCCTTAAGATCACACAGAGCACATACTCAGCCCAAGGTCTGGGTGTCTCTATCTGCATCTCCCCAGGTCCCCAATAAGGCTCCCCACTGGCACCGTGAAACCAATGCTTTGTGTCCCTGCCCCAAGTAGCTGACACACACACTCTTTGAGATTTAATTTTCATATACACACACACACACACACACACACACACACACACACACACACACACACACACACACACACACACACACACACCTGGAAAGGCTGGCACGGATTACCTGCTCTACCAATTTTACCCAGACTATAAGATAGATTTACAGCCATTAGTCAGTTACTATAAGGCCCTTAAAAGGGTATCCAGTTATGATGATTGAAGTTAATACTAATATGGTAATATTGACCAAACAGCAAGGCTTTCAGGAGTGGCCAGAGTTATCACCAAATAAATATGTGCAAATACTTTCAAAGCTTAAATATTTTCTAAAAAGGACGAGCCACAATGAAAAGTTTAAATATATTTAATAATAAATAATAAAAGAGCAAGAAAATGTTGCATATATATTTACAGTAAACCACAAAGTTCATTTCACAGGAAATATTGAAAAAACATTGATGGACAGACTCATACAAATAAAGAAAAACGATCTCTAAACTAACACGTTGACAAACTGGTGAAGATAATAAACTACAAAAACTGAAAAAAGTCCACAAATGGCAGGTAGAATCCAACAGATAACCAGTTTTTATTCCGAACACAAAAAGAGACAATAAAAGTTAGCACTTTCATCCTCCTTCAGTGATTTTTTTTTTTTTTTTTTTTTTTTTTGTGATGAACTGCACCTTTTAGTTTTAATCAATGTATTTAAGTTGGTCATGTGATTGTTTCATTTATTTAAATATGGCAAACTATGTTAGTCCCATTAGTCTGAAGAAGTCCTGCTCACTGAAGCAGGGTGAAAGCGCTAACTTTTATTGTCTCTTTTTGTGTTCAGAATAAAACCTGGTTATCTGTTGGATTCTACCTGCTGCTTGCGGACTTTTTTCAGATCTCTATACTAAGCTTTGCTATATTCCTGACTAAATGTAGGAGAATTACTATTCCCTAATAACTTACTTAATAGAGCAAGGCACAATGAAATACATGAGCAGACTTTCTAGTCAGTTTCCCTAAAACAGAAATTTCAATACTCAGAGGTTACTTCCTGTAAAATACAATATCCAAGATGACTTGCAGAATAACCTCATCTGGTCACCTGACTCTAGTTCTCACAGTATCCATTTTTGAAGCTGAGACAGAGATTTAGCATAGATGGCTACAATACACATCTAAATGTTTATGGCAGTGCCTTGGGCTTCCTCTCTTTTTACTGAGCTAATGAACAAAGGCTTCTTTCAGACCCACCATCTCTTGTCCTGTTCAGCACTGTATGGTGCCATTTTAATGGTTTAACTGCTCATTTACATATCCCTTATTTTTCTTAAAGTAACCTTGCTGGTTAACCTCTGCTCTCCCAGTATCCTCTAATAAAACATATACACTTAATTCAGTTACAATAATACATGTAAATTTATTTTCATTCTAGCAGGGTGCACTATTGATACATTTTAGCACAAGCAAATCTCACAAATACATTTTCAGCACAAACTTCTGTACAAATCAGTTTGAAACACAAATGACATATAATTATTTACAACATTCCAGCTAGCTGTGCTGGCACAAGTCATACATCCACTGCCCTAATTCTCCTGGAATGGCTTGCAGTACCTTCTATCATCACAATCTCAAAAGGCACAAGCTGAATATACTCAACCAGTCTCTGGCTGAGTTTAGGTCTGCTGACATCCCACAGTTGTATAAGTATACAGATAAAGAGAATTTAAACTAGATAGAGAGCTGAGTTTACTATCACATATTCATCACTACTATGGCCGAAAGTGCATATATCTGAAGAAAATGTTCCGAAATCACAACACTGACCACAGTAAATGCTGAACTGAGCATTTCAGTGAAGCTGAATGCTGATCATTTAAACTTCAATGAAATTCTCTTAGCCGCTAAACATATTTTAACATGTTTTGCTGGGGGGCAAGCCCCCTGCACCCCCCCCATGTGGAGGGTTGCACTCCCACACCCCCCTACTTATATATACAAACTCTGAGATCACACTACACTGAGGAAAGGGTACATTTCCTAATCCCCACTATAGTGCGATCTGCACTACACTGTCAAACCTTGTTATAACAGATGTTCGCTATTGTAAAGTTCGACAATATAGTACTCGCACAAATGGTTCTGCTACCTGATTTACGCACATATGTTGATCGCACACAGTGCGATCGACTATGTGATTGTAAAACAGACAGCTGCATATAGGCAAGACTGGTTTACATAATACTCTTCTATAGCTCTGTTCTTTTTATCCCACAGCCATCCAGGATATAATGATGAATAGGGAGGACCATGCTGAGCATTTAAAAAGACTGAGGGAAGCAAAGGATATGTATGCAGCACAACATAACTATTATTTTATCTAAAATATTGCTCATCTATATGGTAGTATCAAATTAAGCATGCATATCTTAATTGTAAAATCAAGCATGCATACTTCAGTCTGCAGCACAAGCCAAGTGTAGGAGTCATTTCTAATACTGTAGTCAGATGTTGTGGATTCAAATACCACAAGTAACAAATACATAGTCAACTCATTTAAAAGTATTACATGATAATTTCAGCGGAAGTGATATAAATGTCCTGCTGTTAACTTAATCTGTATAATTTGACCTGAGTATGTGTGGGACACCAACATCAAATGGCATTATAGTGCCATAGTTCTCAGCTCTCATCACACCAATAACCGAGAAAATGCACCCTTAGGTAAGTTTTAGTTTTTTATTATTACTATATACATTTTTTTCATTTTTGTTGTAAAATAATTCCTTCACCTAATGTTTCAAAGTTGCTATAGCATGTATAATATTTTTGTAGGAAGTATTTCATATCAACAATATAAGTAATATAAATATATAAAGTCCAAATACATGTACATGCAGACACAAACAGACAACACGCGCACACACACTCACACACACACACACACACACACACACACACACACACACACACACACACACACACACACACACACACACACACAGATAGAGGCACAGCACAGACAGTTATACACAGATGCACAGCCACAGCCACACACCTACACACACACAGCAACTACAGACACTTTCTTGAATGAATGCCCTTCAGATATCTCATTGTGATCAAATTAATGAAAAATGTAGATACAAGCATTTTAAGTTAATTTACATATAGCTAATCTAAACTGACTGTGGACAATATCAATTTATCATTAAATTATATATATATATATATATATATATATATATATATATATATATGTGTGTGTGTGTGTATATTATGCATTAAATGTAAGACAATAATTCGTACTAAAAAGACTTGAAAAAAAGATTAAATGTATGCTTATAAAGCTTAAGAAGAGAAGAAGAAAATTCATTTAAGGTTGTCAAAGTTATTTCCCAATGCTTTCATTAACAATAGTCATTCACTGTCCTGGTAATATTTTGTCATTTAATTGAGAAGTAGACTCTAAAGAGGTAACTATTTACATGGTTTACCCAAGTCTTTTAAGGGAAAAGGAATTGAAACTGAGGGGGCTGGCCATGGTTAAGACTGATAAGAGAAGAGGCTACATGGCTGCACAGAACAAATGTAAGCCAGTGTGTTAATATTATCTCTATCAGATGCTCGACGTCTAGCACTTCCATGGACTTAAAGTAAGAAAGAGTGCATGTGTTTATAGGTAAGGTAAACTCAAAGCTTCAACACATTCTATTCATTCTTAGTTAATTGAGTACGTCCAGTATAGCTTTCCATCTCTTATGATGTAATCCTCAATCAGCTTTAAGAAAATTCCTTGTAAATGAGATAACTTTATGTATTTATTCTTGCTTTTTATTTAATTTTTACAGCAAAAGATTGGAAATATGCCAAAACATGCCTGGGTCTGTTTTCTGCTGCTGTTTGCTGCCATCCCACTCTCGTGTTTCATGATTTCCTGGTATAATAAATCTCATGTAATTGTTGCATTACAATCTGCTCCAGTCCATGGCTGCTCACTCTCTGTTGAATTCCTATTATCCTGAAGTTAAGTCTTCTTGAGCGATTTTGAAGATCATCCATCCTTTCCCCTTGTCTTTCTAATATGTCTGTGGGTTTCTGTATTCAATGAATCTGTTCTATTAATTCAGTTTTGATTGCTGCTTTATCTCCTTCAAATCTTGTGGCTTCCATTATATCCTTTCCACTTCTGTTTGTTGCTGTTCTATTATTTCTTTCAAAGTGCTCAAATCTCTGTCTATTGTGATTACCCTTTCAAAGAAAATGCACAACTTTTCCTCCTGTTTTGCAGCTTTAAAAGAGACCATCTATTTTCCTTTTGTTCTTGCTTACTCAGCTTTCCTTCTGATTTGTTTTTTTCTCTCCCTGGGAACACTATTTTTATCCAAAATTATGTTGGCCCTGTATACAACTTTGTGCTTAAACAGCCGTTATTGCCCTCTCTTCGGAAAATGCATGTTGGTGCAAAACCTGTTGTTCCCTTAGCTTTTAAATGAATTAGAATAGTCTGCCTCGTATCTGTTTTGATTTTGCAGAACATCTTTGATATTGCCTCATATGTATGCCCTCTTCCTCATTAACATCTTATTTTCTGGTAAATCACTGAGGATTACAAACAATCAATAATACCAGTCATTACAGTTTCATAGTTCCTGTTATTCAGAAAATGCATGTTCAAGTTACTTCTATTGTTCTGTTAACTTTTTAAGTGAATTAAACTTGTCTGGCACACATGCCTCTGAGGTGTTAACAATCTGCTTCCTGTATTCAAATATACAGAGCCTGAATCTTTCCACCTCAATTTGCCTACTGTGTGACTTTGAGCAAGTCACTTAACCAGATAGTGCTTTCGGGTTTTCCATGAAAATTGACTTTTTGTCCAGTGGGTTTACTGTTTAACAAATAAATAAAATATTTAAAATGTGCTACTTTTTTGGCCTTTGTCTCCCCCTTGTCTAGAATATTTGATCAAACAAGTTGAGAGATATTGTCTTCTGAGCCTTGTAAAATATGTGGCTTTCTGGCAAATTACTGTTGATTGCAGTCACTTAATAATGAGAAGCACATGAGTTTCAGATATTGTATGCTTTAGAAAATGCTTACTAATGCCAACTTTATTTACTAATGCAAAGTTTATTTTAGCAATTTTCCATGTATATAATAGAAATATTTAAAATATGTTCCTGATTTTTTGTCTTTGTTTCTGATTCTTCAGCTACGAATCTGAGAAGCAGAGGAGAGTTGAGGGTTGTTGCATTGTATGGATCTGATAACAGCAAGTTGAGATACATTTCTGGGCCATTATTTATGAATTTATTCATTCATTTGATCTCATGCAGATATCAAAAGTATACAAGCATACAAGTGGGTATAACTGTGTGTGTGTGTGTGTGTGTGTGTGTGTGTGTGTGTGTGTGTGTGTGTGTGTGTGTGTGTGTGTGTGTGTGTGTGCTCATGCGTGTGCGCGTGTATAAATACTTGGCTCCTTCATCCCAGAAGAGTTATTATGTAAAGGAAGAAATTGACTTCATCACCATTATCATCATCATATGTGCTATGCTCTTTGGGTATGATTCTTGGTTTTCTTGTTTTGTAGAGTATCAATATGCACTTATTATATGTCTGTGAATAAACTGGACAGCATGAAGTCTATGGATTTAAAGTTAGTATTCTAACTATGAAGCTATTTTTAACTTAGCATGCTTTTGCAGGCACATGGATGAGACACGCACTGTGTTTAGGCTATAACAGTTTGCCTGGCACTTGGAGCAGATAAGTAAGTATATGAGGTGTTAATGAGCTGTTTCCTGTAGTGTAAGCTTCGATTCTTTCAGCCTTTCTTTGTCTACTGTCTGATACTGATCAAGCAATTTCACCAGACAGTCATCCTGGGCTGCTCTTGAAAAGGGGCACTTTCATCCCATGAGCTATCCCAAGGTGTTTCCAAATGTGTTACACATTCGTCTTTTGAAATCCTACACCCTTTACGTAGCCACTAATTTGTGTTTCACTGTATTGTATTTGATTATGAATTGAAGCACATCTTTTATAGGTTTATGGATTGCAAGATATATTTTCAATAAATGTGAAATTCAAGGGAAGAGAAGTTCACTGTTGCTCATGTGAAGTCAGTTCTCAATGTGATGGTATTTTATTTTGTTTTGTTTTAGCAAATGTCTGTTAATCTGTTCACTGTACAATTTGAAATAAAAGTCTTAAATTAAATCCAAATCTGTCTGATCATTGTAAAAGTAAGAAAATAATTTTCACACTGACAGGTTTAAACAGTATGTTATAGTAATTGGGGAGAGACAGCCAAGTAATAGGAGGTTTCCATTTCCCTGTGTAGGGCCCTATTTGATGATAATCTGGCTCTGTTAGGTGAAGGAGTGTGTGTATAAGTATTTGTAGGCTAGGATTAGAGTAAGGACCACAGAAGGTGATACATTTAGTGTACTGGAATACAGATCTACACACAAGATAGTATTTTGTTACAAAGGAAGGTGTTATATTGTGTGTTAGCTCAGCCTGTAAAGCAAGAACCCACCATTCATATCTTGTATCGAACTGTGGGTTCAAACCCATGTAAGGGATAACTCTCATTGAATTTTGATCAGTGTATGTGTAAAATGTATAGAAATGTTTGTTTAAATGCCAGCTTGTTTATATTTACAGGTATTTTACACATTTATGACTATAGTATATATGTTGGATTTCTATGAATAACTCCATTATCCATAATATTCTGTCAACAACAGCTGTTTTACTACAATTTTGTGTGTAAAGCTTTAAGATAGTGGAATAGTTCTGCAAAATGAATGTGGGATACTATAACAATGGCAAATTGAATTTAAGGTATAAGTCTGTTATTGTGTATTAACTGCAATTTACCACCCTTTTCATACGTATATTTGGAGGGAGGGAGATGATCCGATATACCCTTTGACTGTAGAACAGGGACATCCCTTGATATCATGGATGTTTTAGATTTATAAGCTGTAATTTGACAACAAAATGTATGTATATATTTTCTGCCTTCCCCTTAAATACATTTGTGTGTATGTGATGAACAAGAATTTGTAGTTGTCTATTAAGATCATCTATGTGTTACATGACAGATCTCTACTGTCTGGGGTATGAGATGTTACAGTTGTGTTTTTGTGCTGTGACCACTTTGTTGACATGCATGTCATGCTTGTAACTTTTTGTTCACAAACGCACAGCATGTTGTACTTTAACCGTTGAAAATCATAAGCCATGATCCATATTACTACCCCATTCTGCACATAAATACCTCTGATTTGTTTAACTGCATTTCCTTCATAAAGACTCAGGCAAGATGGGTTAGCTAGGCAAGTAGGTGGCAAGGTTAGTTTATGAACAGAGCTGTCAGTTGCAGGTTTGAATCTCAGCTCTACCAATCTGTGTTCATTAGTTTTCTAAATGTATAAAGCATAGTGTGTAAAACATCCAAAACTGTGTCTGCAGATTTTGTAATGTTATTGAGTTTAAAAGTTAGAGAACATGAGCTGATCCATGTATTTTGATGTTATTTTATACATACTTATTCATTCATACATGCTTTCTAAATTTTCACATGATGAGGAGCGGCTAGGAATCATGACCTGTGCATTGAATGGACGCACAGGCTGGAGGATCAGTACAAGGAGAAAGGTATGTTGATTACTTTTTCAGATTTTTTTGCCTATAACAGAGCTAATCATTGTTAATGGATTGCTTTTTTGCAAAACCATGCATACTACTTCTCATGCGGGAATACCCATCATGCATCTGTAAGGTAAGTGCAATAGTCATACAATCCCTGTGATTACCAGTATGAATTATATAAAAATATGTTTGCACCTCAGTTAACGCCATGTTTGCTGAAAGTAATGTTTTAAATTATATGTTACAACCTAGATGACAGTCAGATATGTGTAACTGTCATAGTACTTTTGATTGTAATATTTTTGATATGAGTTAGTAGTGCTTTGCTTGTTGCTTGTACTGCTGGTGTTGGTACACTTGTTTGTTGAATGTGGCACTTAGGGATTGGTTTGTTGGGTTTGATGTCTCAGTTCATGCTGTTGTTGGTAGATGATATCTGCATACACAGCAGTTCAATTTGGGTATTCTCTGTTTAGGGATAGGTGTGCACAGAGCCATTTCTGTTTATCATTTCTGTCTGTTACATAATCAGCATTCAGCCTCATGCTGTTTGCACTTTTGAGGGTCATAAGTAGTGAATGGTAATAAATGTCTGTCAGGCAATGATATATTAGTAGACAGACAGTAGTGTTTGTACGACATAACCTATGTTTTCATATGTCACAGGCTGTCACTGTGTTTATGATTGTCCATTATTTCTAGGGTGTTGTCTTGCATTACAAAGATGTGATGTTGGGTCAGCCTTTGGAATATGGCTTTTATATTTCCCACTGGATTGTCATCTCAATATATTTTCATTATACCAATATGTTAATTGGTGGTTGTTCACATGACTCTTTACATGCACAGACACTTGGGTTACAATTTACATTCACACACCAACATACATGACAAGAAACATGGAAATAGTGATATTCTTTTAGACAGTCCACTGGCCAATGTAGTGAGGTTTAGTAAGCTCTGCAGGTCACAGTACTTGTGTTATGTTATTTTCACAGTGTTGTTTTGCAAGATAGACACATGTCAGTGTTGCATGATACAGTGTCATGACATGCTTCTCTTCAGATGTCAGGATATGTAAGTATGCTGGCTATGTGTATGCTTTTTATGCATAATGATGGCTGATAAGCAAGTGTTCAGGTAATGGCAGGATTTTCACTGATAAGCTGTGTTATACATGCCATGGCATGGCCTGGAGTAAACTGCTCACATGGGATCCAGTGGGAATAACAGTGCACTGTATTGAAATCATCCACAAGCATAAAGAATAGGACATAGGGGGTCGTGTGCTTGAATATACATCCACTAGCAGCAATTATTTTTATTATACTCCTCCTACATAATCGTTTTAGGCCATATCATGTGACATTGTGGTTTAATGATGCCTGCAATGTATGCAGATATACCTTTATTCTCATATGCAGGCGGTACATGTCAGTGGCATAGTACTTAATGTCTATTAGATTTCAGATGCACACATCAGTTTGTGTTTAATTCAGGCAGGATTTTCACAGACATGTGCAGCCTAATATACCTGGGTTTTCATTGTATTGGTTTTGGTTAATGCTGTACAGCTCATATGTTGGTACACTCGAGTATGGGCATACCATATTCTTAGGTTTCATATTGACTGTTTTCTGCCTTTGCATTGTGTCACAGTGAGTATTTTATGTACTCATATAGTTGCAGGTATGCATATTATGTATGTTCTTTCTTGTATTGTGATTCACCTTGACAGAGCATGGAATCTATGGCCGCTTACCCATTAGACATCAGAGATGAGCACATGCAGACTGCTGCTTAATCCTCTGATGAATATGATGACCACGACAAAGATGATGATGATGATGAGGAAGCTAGACATGCACATGCCATCATCCCTGTTGCACCCTGGATGAGACACTGTAGAGCACCACCATAAGATGATTAGTATGAACAGATCCCAGGAGGTGATGACTGATGTCTTTTGGACAAAGTTGAGGGACATAATGGGGAATTTTTTCCAGGATATGGCATGGGCAATGTGGGGCTCATTCAGGGAAATAGCCCAGGAGATCATTTGTGATATTTATCACCATTTGGGCTGGCCCTCAGGACCATAAGTATTGTCTGTGTGATCCACTTACGTAATGCTGCCACCATTGTGTTTGCCATATAAGTGATTGGACTGTATAGGCATATTTATGCATGTGTAGCATTTTGCTGCCATGGTTAATGTGATATATAGCCAGACGTACACTGCATATGTCATGTGAGATTTAGCATTATGTTGCAACAGCTGCATGACACACATTACATGACCTTGCCTTTGTGCTTTGGATGACACTTGTACTGCCACAGTGGCATACTGGCATTGTGTGCTGCTTGTATTGGCAATTGTGATGCATTGTTGTATCATATAAATGTGTCTGCTATACATGGGCAGTTCTACTTTACTGAATGCATAGACTGCCGCTGTACCATTCATGTATACACTGTAGTAATGCTGATTTATACAGTGATATTACATTATATCCTCTTTGGCCTATGTTATATTTATTCCTGATTCACATGCATTCACATATTTTGATGCATGGTGTACATACGCACTGAGTTATGTACAAGTTGTTGCACATGTTACAATCAATACAGAAACACCATTGTACCTTGGGCTGTGAGCAGTCATGGACTTCATGTTAATATGCTGTAATAATGTTCACAGGGCTGTCCTTTGCTCATTCATACCCATGTTATCTATATTACTACTGGTGTTTATTCTACATGTTGTTTTACCTATGGCGCTTGTTGTTAGATGATTGCACAATACTGTGTGTGTGATTTAAACATGGCCATTTTTGTTGACATTGGCAATGCAGTCCTCCCTTATGACTTACAATGGCCATTTGCTTCAATGTAGTTTGGGCTGACTTCAACACCACCCTGTTTGGTGTACACATGCATTTGCAATCTGTCCCCTTACATACTATAGTGTTGTTCTCCTTTATTGTTTGCCTACATGGCTTTGTTGCCATGTTCTCCTTGATGTAGGCCAATGTTGCCCACCTTCCTTCCACCTTGATAGGTATGTCATATATCTTGCACACATGCATGGTATATGTTCACCTTTCTTGAAATTCTAGTTCATTTTCAGTTATTTTCTTAGGTCAGCTTGTGCTAACCCTATGGGCTTTGTACAGATGCAGGACATATGCACACAAGTTGCTGGTTATTTCTTGCAATACATCCTTGGTCTTGTTATCTTGTGTATTACATTTTAACCAGTGTAATTTGTTGAACTTAATGTGCACAGCTTGATAGTTGTTATATAACAAAAGTCGTAGATTTCTGAACATAAATTATTACGTCACTGGTGTTTGTGTGTGTGTGTGTGTGTGTGTGTGTGTGTGTGTGTGTGTGTGTGTGTGTGTGTGTGTGTGTGTGTGTGTGGTGTGTGTGTGTGTGTGTGTTTTTACCTTGCTTTACAATAGTTTCCTGTTAGGCCAATGAAGATCATACATATAGGTCTACACCTGTGTTTTGCCTTTGACATGGCATATATCTGTGACATATGCATTTTATTCTCTGTCTGTTTGGGTTATGTACACCTACTTGTGTAGGTAGCAGCCAGTTTACTACTTTGCTACAGTACTTCTGTTTGGAAATGTGCTTGGTTGTCTGTCTCTCACATGCATGGTCAGAGGTTCTGTTCTGTCCTCTGCTTGTATTCTCCAGCATTTCATGGGCTGCGTTTGCTCACCGGGGCTGTTCCTTGGCTTACACTTGCACTGCTGAGAGACTACTTGGGTATTGGTTTCAATATCCAATGTGTGATGTGATCCCTATTTATTACCCTAGGACACACAAATGCCATCAGTCATACACATCAAGGCATGACTGCCACACAGTTCACAACATGTCATACTGTAATAGTTCATAGGTACCCATGTAATTCTACATTTCACCATGGCTGGTATGCCTTCTTACCCTGTTTGTCAACATTCTGTTGCTTATGTTATAGTGTGTCATCTGTGTATTTATTTATTTAGCATTTTGATTACTGTGAATGTCCAACTGGGCTAAAGGCCCATTTTCAACAAACGCCTGGGGTGAAAAGTTCCACATACAATATTCCAAGGAAAAAAACAAGAAAATGATTTTACCTTTCATTAGTTTATTTCAACCCTTTGTCTGTCATGTCTTGTGATATGTGTATGCCAGCTGTGTTACCCTTCTCCCCTTTCCCTGTCTTTACCTTTCCTTCTATTCTTTATAAAAAAGTGGCCTATTTTCACAAAAAAAAAAAAAAAAAAAACAAATTGCCCATGGCCCTCTGACTGTCCCTCAGATTTTCCTATTCCAGCATACCTCTTGTTTGTCCCTCTTCTTCACCCATTCCCCAGCTCTGCTTTTCTATCTCCTCATTTCCTTAGGTGTTTGCGTTACCTGTGTTTGCCATACATATCTCTCATAATTTGTTAGCTACTGTTAGCTGTGGTGATGTGGTCATGATTGTCCTTCACTTTATTAATTTTTTTGTTAGAAATTTTACGGATTCCATTAGAATACATAATGCAAGCGAGTATATTTTATTAGTAAATGACTTCCAGACATATCCATAATTGTCTCTAAGCTTAAAGCTTTATGTGGCAGTTTTCATGACTTACAAAGTAGCTGTGACTGATATACAGAGCGCTGATACTGCTGCTCAACTCTATTATGAGCCAAGATATTCTAAGTTCAGTGAGGCATATTTACATATTAGAGAGTTATCTGCAGGTTACGGACTGATATCAGTGAAATACACTGGGTTTTGTGAACATTACGGAATCCAGTCATGAATGTTTTGTGATTATTTTTCTCTCATTTTGCCATACAGTTTTCAATAAAACTATTCCGTTTCTTCATTATCTAGTTTATATGTAAAGGACAACTTGAATCTCTTCCTAGTTGTTAAAACAATTCTTTAAAGTTCTGAGCATCTCCTTTGTATAACTATGATAAATTATTTATACAATAGAAATGCCAAACTACATGATTTTAAGAATGTAAACAAATGCATTCCAGTTCAGACAGAATGAGAAATAAATTAGAATATGATGGCACAAAAGGTACATTCATGGCTGTAACCTTGGACTATACAGACAATAGTTCATAAAAAAAAGAAAAAATGTGTTAAAACCAAACCACTAATCATTAATCGTCTAATTTTCAAAATTAAAAACACTGACCAAAAATAATAATAATAATAATCCTCCATAAACCCTGCTAATTATACATACCAATTCCAAGATTGCACTACAGTGGGGAAAAATGCAAATTTCACAAAACCTGCTGTACCCTGATCTTATTCAGAAAAG
The DNA here is from genome assembly GCF_019279795.1 of Protopterus annectens. Classification (NCBI taxonomy): domain Eukaryota; kingdom Metazoa; phylum Chordata; order Ceratodontiformes; family Protopteridae; genus Protopterus; species Protopterus annectens. Next base: position 1,683,546,778 of record NC_056735.1, on the reverse strand, counting down.
CCTATACAATTTGATTAGCTGATTTTTCAATCAGCTGCACTGGCTTTGTCACTATACACTGTAATAATAATAATAATAATAATAATAATAATAATAATAATATAAAGAATTTATTAACTAAATGCAACGTGTAGCCTCAGATTTTTACCATTTATATATGAGTGCTGACATTATTGCATAATTCTCTCATGTACTATAATTCTATCTAGCTGCTGTTTCTTGTGACAGAAGGTTTTCCTGCAGTTCAGGAATTACAGATATGTTTGAATGTATTACTTTTTCTGCTTTTCTGTTTATTTCTTTATGCAAGTATGTATATTTATTTATTTAGACAATTATGAATTGAACTTATCCATGCAAATGTTTTTACTTCCATCTATGACCTCAGTCACAAAGCAGTATATGCAGACAACTTACAGTAGCTGTCAGAAGCTGGGGTACACAGAGGAAGCCACTGCAGACAAAAGGAAGACATTTAACATGATGCAACAATAGTCAGAAATCAGGATCAAAGCACAGAACATAGAGTTAGTTACACCTAACACAGAATACAGAATACAGAGTTAGTTACACTTAACACAGGCTACAGTGCTGCAGAATCATCTGCTTCTTCTTTGGTACATTCTTATGTAGAAAACTACATCCGTTTCACCCTTACCTTCTTCCTACAGACTATGTATACCAACATGAGGACATTCTAGTCATAGTTTTCTTTATAAAATGATAGTTTTCTTTATACCAACATGAAGACATTCTATAGTTTTCTGTTTTACCCTAACTCTCCTCGTGCAGACAATGTATACTAATATGAGAACATTCTAGTCATGGCTTTCTTTATACCACCATGAAGATATTCATAGGTTCATAGGTTCGTACTAGGCTATCTTCCCTAGGGCATTTATAAGCCTAGCCAGAGTGTGTGTGGCTTTCACCACCCCTTAGGATGAGAATACTACGCCCTTATAGGGTTTAGTTTACTGTACCTCTGTCTAGTAGTGACACAGAGATGACCCCCGGGGTAAACCTACGATCTCCCATCCATTCGTCGAGATTTCTCTTGAATAGAGTCAGTGAGGGGCTCTGCCTAACATGGACTGGGATTCTGTTCCAGAGTGTAGGGAGCCTCTGGGTTATGAATCTGTCCCTCCAGCACGTCCTATTTATTTCTGTGTTGAGGTTTAAGTCTCTTGTTCTCGTGGCTCTCATGGATTTGGATTTTCTGAGGTGGAGCATGTCCATTAATTCCGGATTGGACATGGCCTTGTACGTCAGGCACAGATCACCTCTGAGTAGGCGGTATGCGACTGAATAGAGCTGGAGTTTTTTCAGTCGGGCAGCATATGACATATGTTTAAGACCCTTTATCCTCTTGGTGAGGAACTTTTGGGGTCTTTCCAACTGCTGCAGGTGTCGGGTGAGATACATCCCAAATGGGGCATTGTACTCAATCATTGGCCTGATAAGAGAAGAATACAGGGGCACAATGACCTCTCTTGATCTAGATGTGAAACCCTTCATGATAAGGTGGGCAATATAGAAGGTCTTCCTAACCACTTTGGCAATGTGAGTGTCAAATGAGAGTTTACTGTCAACCTGGGTCCCTAGGTCCCTGATTACCTCTTCCGTACTTAATGGATTACCACCTATGTGGTAATTTGTCGGTACCTTGTTTTTCCCAAAGGGTATGACTATACATTTTTTGGCGTTCAGCTTAAGGCCATGGCTCTGGCACCAATTATCCGTTTCTATGAGACCTCTCTGAAGGATGTTTGTGTCCGCTGGAGTATCAATTATGGCGCCCAGTTTGCAGTCATCTGCGAACTTTGTCAGCCACAATCCTCCTATGTTTGCCTGTACCTCGGAAAAATAAATGCCAAACAAGAGGGGTCCCAGGACTGAGCCCTGTGGGACACCGCTTGTGACTGGCTTAGAGTCTGACATAGCTCCAGCAACTCTGACCCTGTGGGTTCTGTCCTTGAGCCAGTTTGCAACCCATCTTGTGACATATGGGTTTACATTTAAGCTGGTGAGTTTGTCTATGATGCCCGAGTGGGGTATTGTGTCAAAGGCTTTTGCAAGGTCAAGGTAGGCTGTGTGAACTGCCTTACCCTCATCAATGGCCTTAGTGACTGTTTCAAAAAGTCGACCAAGTTCAAAAGGCAGGATCTGCCCTTGACAAAGCCAAATTGGGTAGGATCCAATGTCTGTAGGTCCCCAATGTCTTTGTTTATGAGTTCCATAATGATCCTCTCCATAGCTTTGCAGACCAGGCTCATCAAGCTTATGGGGCGGTAATTTCCAGGGTCCGTAGAAGCACCGCCTTTGTGAAGTGGGACCACTGTTGCCGTACGCCACTCTTTGGGTACGTATCCTGTAGTAAGGCTAAGATTAAACAGCAGCCTTATGTGTGGGTTTAGTTCCTCTTGGAGTTCATGTAGCACACAGCCCAGGACACCATCCGGTCCCATTGATGCTGCGTTTTTAGCTTTAGAGAGGGTGGCTCTCACCTGGGCATCTGAGATGTTAGGGAGGCTACACTCTGCTGGGATAGTTATTTCTCCTTTTGAGGGGAGGGGGAGGAGAAATTTGCACTGAACCTGTCTGCCAGAATGTTGGCAATGTCAGTGGGTTCAGTGTATTTTGTGTCATTTTGGACTAACTCTGAGCATATCTGGGAGTTTCCACCCAGGTTTCTAACATAGCTAAAGAAGGCCTTGTGATTGTCTTTTGTGTCTTTTGCGATTTTTCTCTCAAAGCTGGCCTTGGATGATTTTATGAGTGATCATAGTTTTTTGCTAGTACTGATCAGAGATGCCTTCCCTTTTAGGGATTTTGCTCTGTCATGTAGTAGCTTCCTCCTCCTGTTGTAAAGTTTGTTTATGGCTGGGGTCCACCAGACCGGTGCCTGCCTTTGGGGAATGGGTCTTGGTTTTATTTGGGATTGCATGATCCATGCATTCTTGAAGGTGCCCATAGAAGGCATTTGCAAAGGATTCAGCAGTGTGGGTTGTGGTTTCCACTGGCCCAGGGGCCTTGAAGGATACCACTTCAGTCTTAAGAAGTGTGAAGTTTGCTTTTGAGAAGTTCTTCACTGTGGTCTTTTGTGCAGGGGTGGGGGCGGGATGTGGATTTCCAGTGAGATTAATTTATGGTCTGATCTTACCAAAGAGGGATATACTTCCGGTGTGGAGCATTTTGTCCCCATGTTTGTGATGATCAGGTCTAGTATATTGTCTCCTCTTGTGGGAATGGTGACTAGTTGTTCCATTGCATTTGAGTTTATGAATTCTAGGAACCTTTGGGCTAGGGTGTTGGGGCTTGAGTAATGTTCCCAGTCTATGTTTGGGTAGTTGAAGTCTCCCAAAATGATGGTATTTGGAGAGACATTCATACTCTCCAGTGTCTTCAGGAAGGCTGTGTGGGGTTCCTGAGTTTGAGAGGGTGGTCTGTAGCATGCTACAAACTGTAAGGCAGTTTTGCCTATGGTTAGTTGCACCTGGATAGTCTCCGATGCTTCGTGCGTTGCCACTAACCTGGTGGTGTGGGTATCTTTGATGAAAATGGATACTCCCCCTCCTTTTGTGGTTCGGTCCAAGTTTTGGGGCGGAAAGCATGATATGAGGTAAAACCTGATAGTGCTGGGGTGCTCTCAGGAGCCTTGAACCAGGTTTCAGTCACTGCACAGACATCAATGTTCTCCATACTGAGGAGGGCTTCGAGGGCATGCATCTTGAGGTTTAGACTTCTGGCATTGAGCAGCATTACCCTTAGTTTTTTTCCACTTGTGTTTTCTAGGGAGGTAGGTTTGTCATTTGAGCCTTGCCTAAAAAGGCACTATGGGGTGGCAAGAGCCTTGGCCAATATCTGGAAGCCCAGGGTGACAGGTGCAAGCCATCCCTTGAAGCAGCGTGGCTTGTCAAGCATGTCATCCCAAGCAGACAGACATTGGATCCCCTTAGAATGACACCAGTAATTAAGCCAATTGTTAAAACTGATCATTTTGTCTTTGTACTGTGGCATCATTCTTGGTGAGGGTAAGATGCTGCTCAGGGTCAGGGTCATACCGGCCTGGGCTACATAATCAGAGAGCTCCTCTATGTCTCTTTTCATGTAGTCCAGGGAGGTACGTCTCAGGTCGTTCACACCGGCATGTACAATGACTGAGTCATATTTGTACTTGCTGTGGAGTGACCTGAGTGCTTGTGTTATGTGGCGGATTCTAGCTCCCGACAGGCAGCTTACTGTGACCTTTTCCTTGTTCAGTGTGGTGAGCGGGACGTCAGTGTGTCTGACTATGGAGTCACCTATTACAAGTGTGTCTGGCATGTTGTTTGGCCTTAAGGGCTGTGACTGTTTAGCACACTGACTTTGTGAACTATGTGTTGCATGTGCTATGTCTTGAGGTGGTGGTTGCTTGGGTGTCTGCTTTGGAGGCCTCTGTTGTTTTAGTAGATTTTTAATCAGCGCCTCCGAGTATGTTTTGTGTGTTTATGTGTTTGGTTTGCAGTTGTGATAGTTCTATGTGAGACTGGGTTTGTGGTGTGCGTGGTTACCTTCTCCTCCTGACTGGTCTTGCCAGTACTGAATTGAGAGAGCTCAGCCTCCAGTTTGGCTATATAGTTGCATCTCTCGCATATATTTGTATTTGTTGGGAGGAGGAGAGGGTTGTCTGTGTACATGAGGCAATTGTAACATTGCCTCAGGATTCCCAGATTCACCAGCTGAACAGGAGAGGACGCCAGCAACTGACCCTTCGACATGCTAGAAATAGTGAAAAAGATTGCTGTGTAACTGAGTCAGAAAGGACCTATAGGGAAATGGGTACTCAACAGAATTTAGGTGAATGAAGTACTTTCTTTTGTTTAAGAGTGCTTTACCTGTGTAAAAAATGCTTTAGGAGCAAGTGCTGAGCTTTTCAGATAGAGTATAGGCTGTTGAGATTGCAAGTAGAACAGTTCTAAGGGAAAAATTGAAGAGCAGACTTGGCGGAGCCAGAAAAAGTTTAACCTTGTTTAACCAGTGCTGCGCTATGAGCACGACCGCGCAAAGCTGTGCAAACGTGGATTTTAAGCAGTGAACTACAAAAGAGCTAGGAATGGTCCCAAACAACCAATTACTACAGCTTCTTGTGCTGAGGTCACTTCCCCCAAGGACAGGTAGGCTGCTCAAGGCTCCCCACTCCCACTGGTGAGCAAAGAAACTTCCTTCTATCCAAGTAAGGTAATGGACAACACAGGAACTACACCACAGCCCAGAATACAGCAATGCCTGTATACTGGTCTAAACTAGTCGAGAAAGGCGGGAAAACAAGGATTATTTTTTTGTTTTTTTTGTAGAAACACCCAGAAAATGCAGAGACAGTGATAAATTAGTTACACAGGCTAGCACACTTTAGTGGGCAGCCTCCACAGTTAAATTAAACAAACAAACAAGCAAACTTTCGATTAAATTCGATTAAATGTAACTTTAAGTGCAGATTTTAAAATAAATGCAGTAATCAGTAAAAAACAGTTCAAGCTAGTTCAAAGTAAGCAACAGAAGCTATTTCCAGTGAAAAAAAAGCAAAGATACTTAAATGCAGAAGGTAGTCGCTTTTTCGAGTTCCTTGCTGCTAGGACCACTCTGTAAACGCACTTGGAGCTTGTCTGAGCAGTATAGCCAGAAAAAAACGCCCAGAGGCGGATTTTAAGCAGTGAACTACAAAAGAGCTAGGAATGGTCCCAAACAACCAATTACTACAGCTTCTTGTGCTGAGGTCACTTCTCCCAAGGACAGGTAGGCTGCTCAAGGCTCCCCACTCCCACTGGTGAGCAAAGAAACTTCCTTCTATCCAAGTAAGGTAATGGACAACACAGGAACTACACCACAGCCCAGAATACAGCAATGCCTGTATACTGGTCTAAACTAGTCGAGAAAGGCGGGAAAACAAGGATTGTTTTTTGTTTTTTTTGGTTTTTTTTGTAGAAACACCCAGAAAATGCAGAGACAGTGATAAATTAGTTACACAGGCTAGCACACTTTAGTGGGCAGCCTCCACAGTTAAATTAAACAAACAAACAAGCAAACTTTCGATTAAATTTGACTAAATGTAACTTTAAGTGCAGATTTTAAAATAAATGCAGTAATCAGTAAAAAAACAGTTCAGGCTAGTTCAAAGTAAGCAACGGAAGCTATTTCCAGTGAAAAAAAAGCAAAGATACTTAAATCCAGAAGGTAGTCGCTTTTCGAGTTCCTTGCTGCTAGGACCACTCTGTAAACCCACGTGGAGCTTGTCTGAGCAGTATAGCCAGAAAAAAATGCCCAGAGGTGGATTTTAAGCAGTGAACTACAAAAGAGCTAGGAATGGTCCCAAACAACCAATTACTACAGCTTCTTGTGCTGAGGTCACTTCCCCCAAGGACAGGTAGGCTGCTCAAGGCTCCCCACTCCCACTGGTGAGCAAAGAAACTTCCTTCTATCCAAGTAAGGTAATGGACAACACAGGAACTACACCACAGCCCAGAATACAGCAATGCCTGTATACTGGTCTAAACTAGTCGAGAAAGGTGAGAAAACAAGGATTATTTTTTTGTTTTTTTTGTAGAAACACCCAGAAAATGCAGAGACAGTGATAAATTAGTTTCACAGGCTAGCACACTTTAGTGGGCAGCCTCCACAGTTAAATTTAAACAAACAAACAAGCAAACTTTCGATTAAATTCGACTAAATGTAACTTTAAGTGCAGATTTTAAAATAAATGCAGTAATCAGTAAAAAACAGTTCAGGCTAGTTCAAAGTAAGCAACAGACGCTATTTCCAGTGAAAAAAAAGCAAAGATACTTAAATGCAGAAGGTAGTCGCTTTTTCGAGTTTCTTGCTGCTAGGACCACTCTGTAAACCCACGTGGAGCTTGTCTGGGCAGTATAGCCAGAAAAAAACGCCCAGAGGCGGATTTTAAGCAGTGAACTACAAAAGAGCTAGGAATGGTCCCAAACAACCAATTATTACAGCTTCTTGTGCTGAGGTCACTTCCCCCAAGGACAGGTAGGCTGCTCAAGGCTCCCTACTCCCACTGGTGAGCAAAGAAACTTCCTTCTATCCAAGTAAGGTAATGGACAACACAGGAACTACACCACAGCCCAGAATACAGCAATGCCTGTATACTGGTCTAAACTAGTCGAGAAAGGCGGGAAAACAAGGATTATTTTTTTGGTTTTTTGGTTTTTTTGTAGAAACACCCAGAAAATGCAGAGACAGTGATAAATTAGTTACACAGGCTAGCACACTTTAGTGGGCAGCCTCCACAGTTAAATTAAACAAACAAACAAGCAAACTTTCGATTAAATTCGACTAAATGTAACTTTAAGTGCAGATTTTAAAATAAATGCAGTAATCAGTAAAAAAAAAACAGTTCAGGCTAGTTCAAAGTAAGCAACAGAAGCTATTTCCAGTGAAAAAAAAGCAAAGATACTTAAATCCAGAAGGTAGTCGCTTTTTCGAGTTCCTTGCTGCTAGGACCACTCTGTAAACCCACGTGGAGCGTCATGTTTTTCTGCATATCAGTATGAAGACAGTATAGTCACAGTTTTCTTTATATGAATATGAGGACATTCTTGTCACGGTTTTCTGTGTGCTATGTGGCTGTGACAGCAGTACTAATGAGCATTCTTCTTCCACCAGAGGCACTAATTCCACATGTTTTGAAGGCATTGCTATTTTGTAATACCCTCCATTTTTAACAGCCATACTCATTTTTACATTTTGTATCCTATTTTCCTTAATGTGTTTTTGGGAGTTTCTCAGTCTCCTTGGCTTAGCTTTAGTGCTCATTCCCTGTGTGGTTTGCTCTGTGTGTGTGTGTGTGTTTATTTGTATTTATGTTCATTTTGTGGTTGCTGTGCATTTCATGTTGTGTTTTGTATGTGTATATGTTTATGGATTGCACAATATCTGTTTTGCCTGTGTATCCTCAGAAGGGAGTTAGCTACTTCAGATGCTTCAGTGAAGCATTGCTGTTTGTCATCTTTAAGTCTGTGTCCTAGATAAATGCAGCTACTTTGCTCTTGCAAGTCAAAATCATGCAGGAAGAGGGTTCTTTCTTCAGTGAAGTAAAAACAATGTGACCTATACAAGTTTTCATCCATATATTGAATGCTATTATCTGAGTATCCACTTGATCCAGAACACATCCTGACACTCAAGAGGAGTAAAAAGAGAATCAATTCAAGATGGTGAGCCAACCCATCAGACCCCCCTCCCCACACACACACTCATGCACACACACGTAGTCACATATGTACACCCATCTACTGGCAGTGTTTTGTGATCAGCAAGTCACCTGTGGTACATGTTTAGAAAACTGATGTACTAAGGTAAAAGCCATGCAAACACAGGGAGGATGTGCAGAGTATTAAACACATACCTCTCAAGTGTACCTCATTACGAGGAATGTACCTCATTTGGGGTCTTAAAAAGCTCATGTTTCTCGAAGTTCCTCAAAGTTCCACATTGAAAGAGTCTGTCACACATTCAGTGTTAGGAATTTTTTTAAGTGAAATCCATGGTAAATAGAAATTAATCATATTAATTCATTAAAGGATCTTCTTTATAAGTAAAACCAGTATATATTAACTATCCTATGACCTTCCTAGTTGAAGTTGTTAGTAAGCCATTAGTATGTGTTCCACATTTTGCCCATTTGTTCCACATTATGAAGGCGAGTGTTCCTCATTTTGGGGATGGAAGGTTGAGAGCAATGATTAAACGTAACATTTAGAAAAAACAAACACAATTTGATTCTGAAGTTGATGTTAGACTTAATAGCCTCACAAGGTAAGTGTTATCATCTCTTCCTTTATCTATTCCTAGGAGAATAGAAGGTAAGTAATTAGATTATTACAGTTTATTTGCATCATGGCATTCACCCCAGGCTACTGAATCTCTCAGTGCTGACATCCTTTTATCAGATGTCTGCTGCTGTGGAATCTGGCATTTATGACTACATAAAATGTTTATTTACAAATGAATGGAATTAGGCTGATAAAATCTACTACTCTGCAATGACTGTTAGCTAAAATGTGTGGTTTGTACAAACAGAGCTATTCTGGGTCAGCTTCACATTCTTGCTGTTGGCAGTTCGACTTTCTGCACATTAAATGTAATTATCTATAATGTAACCTAAAACATTCCTTTTCTGAATCATAATATGTCATGACAAGAACTAAAGAACTGCTCAGAGTTGACATTACTGAGCCCTACATATAAACTGTCTGTGCTGCAAAACGTTCTGGATTTAAATATACATTTTAAAGTGCACATAAAAACTGCATTAAAAACATGTAAGTAGAAACTATTAGCATATGCATCAGAATAAAAGAAACACTTCAGCTGATTATTATCAGTGTGGCAGGAGTAAAAAAAAAGTTTTTGCTTGCTGATATATTTAACGGTTTACCTTTACATGTGCATATTGCACAAGGGCAAACAGCAATTTTCCGAAAGGCAGTCTGCAAAGTTTGCAAACGCCGAACGGAAAAAGGTTCGAATGTACAATGAACGAATGCACAGTGAGATTCGCTCATTGCACATTCGACATTCTGGGGCAGATTGCACTATAGTGGGGATCGGAAAATGGTTCCTTTCCCCACTGTAGTGCGATCTTGGAGTTAGACTAATAAAGTAGGGTGTGTGTGGGGGGGGTGCAGGCCCCCAGTGGGGGCTTGCCCCCCTGCATTACACTTTATCTAATTATTTTTTCGACATTAATGTTTGAAAATCAGCGAATCGGATTTTCGATTTGCTGATTTTCGAACATGTACAACTGTTGCTGTTTTATGTTTTGTGATTACAATTCGCTCATATGAGCAATCACACCACTGTGTTTCACTGTTATTAAGGTAAACTATATTTAACATCTCTTAAAATTATGAATCCTGTAAATACGTATATTTTAACCTGTTTATCACATGATTTCTCTAAACACAAAGCCTTACATTTGGTAATCTTGTACAGTGTGTTAGTGCTATGATTTGTTTCTTTGTGACACTATGTATCATATGTAAATAACTTCCAAACATTTTTGTTGTGCATCACATTGTACTTATACTCCTGATATTGTACATTTATATTCTTGATCTGCTGTATATACAGCCTGTATCTTGTTTTTTTACCTCAGTATGGATTTATGTTATGGAACTTAAGAACATCAAAGATTTACCTGTAGTTTTCCTTGTATGAATACTCCTGATATAGTGTATATATAACTTTTAGTCTGCCTCATTCAGCTATCACATTTTTATTATTTATTGAATCAGTAATGCAACAATCTCAATTCCTAGGTTACATGTTCAATTCTCCTTTACAAATTTTATGTAGCATATAATCTATGCAATTTCATTTTAGGAAATCTAGGATATTAGTAGTTTTTGGGTCTAAATTACCTCATCAAAAAACCTACCCATTGAACGCATTTTTGCTGACCACTAAATATGGAACTTCCATTTCTGCGAATGGCCACTTCAGTGAATTTTTTCTTAGCTGATCTATAAAGGATTTTACATATAAGCCCCCCCCCCCCCCAAAATCAAATTCTGAGAATGCTGTTGTCTAACCTCCCACTTCTCTGCCCACATAAAGACATAAAACAACTGTTTTAGAGTTTCCATATCTTATTTTGTAAATCATAGTATCCTTTCATCTACAAAATATCATGTAGAATCAAATAACTTCTTCATGGAATGAACAGACTGTGCAATTAATGCAAGTAAAGGAACAACTGTCAATGCAAACAAAATAGCCACTTGGGACAATCTTAGACTTCACTATGTTTTAGTCAAAACTGCAGAGTAAATGTGTTATTAACCTTGATGTATACATATCTATTTCTGTATAAATGTTTGATAAAAGTCATCCATTAATTATGAAACTTTCAGTAATTCAACTTTTCCCAATAAATTTTCAATTTATGGTATGAAAAGCTTTCCTAACATAATTTAAAAAAACAAATTTATTTCTAGGAATACCACCATTATCACAACATAAAAACAGGACTTGAAGAAGCTCTTTTGAATACGCTAGTTAACACGATGAAAAAATACTTCTGGTAGAAAATATGATTCATTTGTTTAATGAACATAAGACTGATAGTTTTGGCAGCAATGTTATAAACTAAGTTTAATAAAGAAATTGGTCTGTAATGGTCTAAATTATTCTTGGACATCCCATCTTTTGAAATTAGTATTTTTTGTTTGCTTTCTGCATAGTTTGTGATACATTCCAGTTGTATATAAAGCAATGGAGCATCTATGACATAATCATAGCTAAAATGTCTGAAAGTGTTTATATAATTATATGAAATATGATCTGGTGTCTTCCTTAAATTGCTTAATAGTATTCTGAATATTAAGCCATGTATAGTCAGTATTAACATTTCCAAAATTCTCTGGTTTATTTCCTTTAATAAACTACCTGCTAAGCTATCATTCCAAGCAATAATCTCATAGTACACCCTTCAGAAAATACTTAATATACTGTGGCAACAAGTAATGTTTTACAGAAATGCTTTCATTTTTGTCTCAAGTTGTCTCCTTTCTAAAAAACCTTTTATGATCATGGTTCAAATGTGAGAATTAATGGCCATAGCTTTTGATGCACATTTTTATGACCTGCCAATACTTTTACCTGGTGTTTCAAAGAAATATTAGCATTAATTTGATGTGTCTAATCCAGCATGTAGAATAGGCTTCATTGCTTCCCACTTGGACTTCCCATTTTCCTTTCAATAGGAAAAAATATCACCTGTTACAGATAGGTAAGAGAAAAAATATCAGCTTATGATCAAACCATGGAAACTGTCATTTAAAAAAAATGTATGCAGTGTTGTAACAGTAGAGCAGGAAATATGTGAAGATTTTCTTTGTACTAAAAATTGTGTACGCTGATGTTCATATAACTGTCATGTTTCTATAAACTGCAGAAGAAGATTTTTATGTTCAAAGACATGCATCTGGAGCGTTTCTCCCTGGGCCTCCACTGAAAATTGTCTTCGTTCTTAGTCGGACTTTCCCGGTAAACAAAATAATAAATAAATAAATGTTGTATTTGGTAAGAACGAGTAACTGGCCCAGAGCTGTTTGTTGTAGTTACTAAAACATATTTCCAGTAAGCAGCTAAATATAGATAAGCCTCCTATCTTTTGCAAGACAATTTTGATGTGCTTTAAAGAAAGCACTGTAATAGGTTAATGGTGCATGCAGAGAGCCAGCTGTTATCACAATATATCAAAATGGGTTCAATTCAAGTAATCCAGTACTCAAGTGTTCGAGCGTTTGAATGAGCACTGTTGAAAAATTATTTATTAGAATGTTGCTGCTGTTTATGTGCTTGGTATTGCATTACAGCAGCGATCGGGAGTAGGCTCTTTCCCCACTGCAGTATGATCTCTGAGCTGGTATTTATAATTCGCATGGGATGTGGAGGGTGCTGCTGCTGCTACAACTTGGGTTTTTTGAAATAAGCCACAGTGGGTATTAATAAAACCCTGCATACACAGCCACACTTTCTACTTCCATTGTTCAGTGTTTCAGGTTCAATGCATTTGAAGATATCTTAGCATGTTGTTTCAAGATATTTAAATTTTATCTCTTATTTATCTCTTTTTAACATGAGAGTATATATCAAACAAATAAGTAGCATTTTCTTCTTTCAATGGAAAAACTGTGAAGGCAACTGCTACCTTTCACACTGCCATCACAAATCATATTTCAGAATCCATGGATTCCAGAGCCCCCCCCCAAAAGAAAAACTCTGATATTTTTGCCCAAATCCCATTTCAGAATACAGAAATCTTCCTTTATTTGCAATGTGCTCACTTTGAAAAAAATTTTATTTATTAGCTAATATGTTCATGAAATTCCATGGCATTACCTAAATGGTGTATGTTCTTTGCTGTTGGGCACCCATGATGGGCTGTGAGTCATATATACTTTTGTATACTTTGCACCCATTCTTCATCCCTCTCAACCCTTAGAGCAAGAAATCAGGACAAAGCCATAAATAATAGGGGACAAAGGCCCCAAAATAGGGACACTTTGTAAATATTGCACTTACAAGCTTAGAAAGTTGAGAGAATAACAGGTTCTGCATTTAGCATGAATTTTCTGAAGGGTATGAAGTCTGAAAGTCAAATGTCCATCATTATTTTCTGACTTTAACACTCACTGATTTGCCAGTGATTTGCAATTAAACCAAAGTTTTATGCGAAACCTTCCAAAAATATGATACAAAAATGTGGACATTCTGTGAAAATCTGTACAGTTGAGAGGTACTACTATGAAATAAAAGTTGTAACCCTTCAAGTTCCTGCATTAACAATGTTCAATTTATCAAAACCCACCCAAAGAGTTCAGGACTAGTTGCAGTGCCATACAGGTATCAACCCGATTTTTAATAGGAGAAATAAGAGAATCACAGTAACAGCTGCTGGCAGTTTCATTAGAAGATGTCTTATTTGCAGCACCTGATGCATTATTCTTCTTCTTCTTTCAGCTTTTCCTGGTTAGAGGTTGCCACAGCAGATCATCTGTCTGCTCATGATTGGCAGTGGAGTTTTATAGTGTCGAGTTGCCAGCCCGGCGGCCAACCTTCCACAGAAGGCACATACACATGCACACCTAGGGCCAATTTAGAGTGTCCAGTCCACCTACTGCATGTCTTTGGGAGAAAACCGGAGCAAACCCACGTGACCACAGGGAGGACATGCAGACTCCGCACAGAAGGCACCCCAGCTGAGAATCGAACCGGAGAACCTCTTGCTGTGAGGCGGCAATGCTAACCACTGCACCACCGTGGCCACCCTGATGCATTATTATAAACCAAAATATAAGACACAGTTTCAATTCCCAGGGCATTCCTTAAGGCACTGATTCTACTGAGCTTAATAAATCATCACAGCTCTGTACTGCATCATTGGTAACAGCTAGGTATGGGTACACTTGGTTCAGAAGTTCCATCATACTTCTCAGCCTGAATCATCATATGCCTCCTAATGTCAGCTATAGAATGTGTGTTCAACTTCTGTTTCATCTGCTTTTCTTCAGTTAAGCACATCATCCCCTAACTCCACTGACATCAGGATAGATGAAAGAATAGCATTGTTGCCTCACAGCAAGAGGTTCTCCTGTTCGATTCTTGGCTGGGGTGCCTTCTGTGTGGAGCCTGCATGTCCTGCCCACATTTGAAAGACATGTGAATGGGCATGCCTTCGCTGAAGGGTGGGCGTTGGGCTGGCAACTTGGCACCATAAAAATCTACTGCCAATCATTAGCGGACCAGAGTTCTGCTGTGGTGACCCCTAACCGGGAAAAGACAAACAACAACTATATATATATATATATATATATATATATATATATATATATACACACACACACACACACACACACACATCTGAAGAGCCACATTAATGCATTGTGCTTTGTGTTCTATTTATTATTTGTGTGTGTATGCCAGATTTAAGGTGAACTCAAAATAGCATGAGACCATAGACATTGCTTTGTTTTGATTCACATTCTGTAAGATAAAACTGCATCTAAAAGCAATACTTTTGTGTCAACTGCTTAAACGTATACATTGTTGGATGCAGCAGACATAAACAAAAGCTTTAATATTTTTTCTGAAGCCCTGTCTTAACCTGTTGCTGTCAAATAAACAGGATGCCCCGATAAAAAGTCTTTTCTTTTTACTGTGGTGTGTGGTGCTGAAAAATAGTCTTTATGGTATTATGCTGAAAAATAGTCGTTATGGTACTAAGTGCTATATTCTAGCATACTGCAATAACTACAATTTGAGCATACCCATTTCCACTACAGTGAGAGAGAGGGGGGAGGAGAGCATGAAAGAAAGAAGAGAGAGACAGGAGAGAGGGAGAGAGAAGAGAGAGAGATTCCTGCTCTCTGTACTACTCATGCTGACATTCCATGGATGTATCCGCCATTAGTCCTTGTGCTGTGCACCACAAGGAGCATGGTCATTTCCCAAAAACCTCTGTAGTGTTCATGAAAGAAACTTGCCTCACCCTGCATTGCTGACAAGATGATTAATGTGCGATAATGCCTGTAAAAAAGATAATTACTGTGGGGAAATACCTACAAAAAGATGACTACTGGGCAATAATGCCTACAAATAAATGACTACTTGGTGACAATGCCTACAAATAGATGACTACTTGTGACAATGCCTACAAAAAGATGAATATTGTGCAATAATGCATACAAATAATCACAGTCCAAGTCAGAAGGAATAGCAGGAGCCATTAAATCCAATGCAGCATAATGAACTCTGCTTCCAGTGAAGCAGTTGACACAAGTGGGAGCCTTGGAGGCTTACTCCATAACTTTTGAGTGGATTGCTTGCCAGGAGGACAGCACGTGTTCTCATATTTTTTCCTCAGTTGTTGGCAGGATCTCATTTGTGCTTTCATAGACATGAAAGAAGCAGACCACAAGGAAAATGAAAATGACCCGGGCTCACAAATTTAACTAGTGGACCTCTTCTAAAAACAGAATGGTAAGATCTTAGTTATTAGAATCAAACACATAATATATTTATGGCTAGATCCAGAGTATGATAACATAGGGAAACATTGATATAGGTATTAATAGTGCATAGACTCAAAGACATTGCCAGACATAATTACAAAGTGTGTACATCACTCAGATCCAAAAGAATCTCAATTTTTTTCTTACTTTGGTAGAAAGAATATTCTACAATGAAAGTTTACACAAATAGGAGTAACTGAAAACAATGGAAAGGTCTCTTATAAAAACAAAAGGGGCAAGTATGCATATACTTTGTTTTAACTGTAGAAAAGGGGCCATGCTGCAAAATTCAACATGCTGAGAAACCTGTAAGCAATTTGGTACCTATGAAATGTGATACAACTGCTACAACGGTCGAAACTGCATTCTGTTACTGTGTAACTGCCAATGCATTAAGTGTGCTATACCGGCAGATGGCTGGGACTTTCTGGAAGAAAAAGGGAGACAAGTTGGGAATGGGTTACAAGGTCTGTTGAATAGTCATCCAGACATATTTGACTGTCCTTGGTTTTGTGAAGTTAGAGACTTATTTTTGGAACTCCCTGCCATTCTTTCTTAACCATCTGTTTACCTGAATTCTGTTGAGACTATTTATTCTGTTTTCTGCCAAAAATGGAAGAGGAGAAAGAAACTCCCTCGATTGATTTGGAAGAGGAAAGCTGAAAAATCTTAGAGATTCCCCTGGATCAGCTTGTCCCTTTCATCACACTTTTTGATCACCACCGCGGGAGAGTTGCCAAACAATAAATCTCTTACAGCAAATTTAAAATGCCATTTTTAACATCATCTGAAAGGTTCTGAGAATGCAGCCATGCAAACCTCTTTAAAACAGGACCAGTGGCCATAGCCCTGGAAAAAGTATCAACAGAGTCGTACACACACACTGCAAACAAAGAGTAGTGAACTGTGCAAAAGAAAAAAAACAAGTTATTTAAAGCAGATTTTTCCTCATTAGTAGAAAGTGTAGATAAAATATCCCTCATACTTTCACAATTTGTCAGAACAAACTTTAACATATGAACCTCACAGCTCAAAAATCTGAAAACCAAAGTTGCAGACTTATACACTCATTTCCATACTTAACAACAGCTTTTCCAGACTTATCAGAAACAGTAGGATTGTAATTAACTAAGTGCTTAGCAACAGTGGGGTGTACTAAGGCTGGAGTTGCTAGGTCAGGTTTAGGAATAGTGTATAACAATTTAAAAGACTGACAAATTGAATACATCCAATCTGACTTTTTAGGGGCAGCTGCCTGACTAACATGAAAATTGCAGGCAGTAATGCACACATCCTCTAAAGCTGACAGAACAGAAGGAATAGGTGAAGGTTCAGAAGAATCCTTCTCTAACAAGTCATAGCATTTTCTGAGGGACTAATAAACCTCATTGTTCTCCCACTGAAAACACTGGCACATTCTAGTCATAATCTCAGAGAAAAAGACCTACCCCCACAAGACCTACCCCCCCCACACACACACACACACACATAGGATGAACCAGAACATGAGCTCTCCTCTGAGTCTGAATTAGAAATCTGATAAAAAAAAATGAATCAGTCCCTACATCTTCTTGTTCAGATTCAGAATCTTGAATCTCATCAGGAAAACAGGAATCCCTCTTTCTTTTACCAGGCGCTACTTTATAAAAAGGATCAATAGCTTGAATTAAACCCTGAGCCCAGCCCACTAAACTACTCTTGTCTAAATAGATTTGAGGAGAAGTAAATACATGCTTGATTTTCTGGGGGGGGGGGGGGTTGGCAGACAAAAATGGGGACAACTGTGTTACTAATGGTAGCCAGCTGCTTCCCTAGGGATGAGCACAGCATTCTGTACAACAGAGAAACCTTCCCTGTTCCCTCTCCCAAGACCAACAAGAGTGTCTCTCCCTTGCCCATTGAGGTACAACAGAGAAACCTTCCCTGTTCCCTCTCCCAAGACCAACAAGAGTGTCTCTCCCTTGCCCATTGAGGGGACTGCAACAGCTGGAGATGACATGGATAACCCCCGGTCCATAGTGGCTGTACGTAGAATGGGATCCAAGTAAAAGATTAGTGGTATGAGGTACAACAAATGGCCACAGCAGAGTCATCCACCTGCAGCTGAAGCAAATTGCTAACTTGCAATGGTGGCAAAGGCTGTTTTGCTTAAGTTTTTCTTTTTGTGGCTGGGAGAAGGATCAACAGTGTGACTGGTAGTCTGTTCCATGGTCAAGCCAGAAATGGTGCCTCTTTCCCAAGGAAAGACAAGTAGCAAATGCAGGTAAAACTACTAGTGCACAGAAGGTTCTTTTTGACAGAAAAAAGCAGAGTGAAAGCAATTAAAAACACTATGGCAGCCCCAGAATGGAAAAGGAAACACAATTTATCCACATAAAATATGTTTTCAGTTAGTTTACACCACATTTATACTGACAGAAAAAAAAATGAGTGCTCTTTTTAAAAGAACATTACATTCCTAGCATTAAAATATTACTTTCCTGAAGATGAGAAGTCATTTTTTCCTTAAAGGGAACTTATCTGCCCAGAAAATGAAAGCAGAAGCTGACTGTCGATCCTCAAATGACTCAGAGGTGCGTACTCTTTGGTGGCATTAAATCTCTGTGCCCAAACTTGTCTTTCAGTCAGCTCAGCTTGAGCTGCCTAACAATTTGTGTGTGTGGAGGGTGCCCTAAAGCTTTGGAGGCTGTCTGTTATATTCTTGGCGGGGTAATAACCCATATATCTAAAGCTACTGCAGCAGTGATCAATGCGAAGAACATCCTGCAAGCAATATGTTACCTATGGAATGTGATAAGATATCGACTGTAATGGCTGAAACCAGATTCTTTTACTGTGTAACTGCCAAAGCATTAAGTGTGCTGTATTGGTAGACGGGTGGGAACTGCAGGAGCTGTCAGTAGTATAGTCACCCCTGTCTGAAGGCAGAAGACTTGGGGGAAAAAAAACAAGTGGAAGTAGTATGAAACCATGGCGATACAAAAGATACTGTTTCCCAGATGAAAATGCATACAGTGTTTGAAAAGGTACTATAACCTTTAACAGTAATACTGTACTTAACTCATGACATGATAATTGGATAAGGTCTGCCTCACTTTAAAAAATCAAGGAAACAGTGGGGAAGTCGAAGAGCTTTTGGCAAACCATGCCCTCAACTTAATTGAGTGAGCCTAAGGATAAATAGCTTGAAATCAAATGTTAGCTACCCGCTGAATCAGAGAAGAAAAAGCTGCCCACAGTTGTGGAAAATAATACCTTTAGGCTCAGTAAAGGTGCAATAATAGTACAAGAAAGTCCCAGACAAGCTATGATAAGTGTGAACATACAAGAAGAGGAAGACCCTGCAAACACTTCTGAAACTAGGGAACTACTGGAGAACTAGTCCAAGAGCAGAGGCTCCTGAGGAGCAGGCTGAAATAACAAAACAACTTAACAAATATATTTTAACAGGTGTCCTTCGTGTTTTGAAAGTGCCCAATCTGGAGCTATGACAAAGAGGAACTTCAGGGGAAAGGAAAAATAGTGACCAGGCAAAGTATACTGAAAAACCAAGTGAGGAGAAGCCTAAGGAATAGAGCAGAGTATCAAACATGAGGTTACAGACTGAAGATCCTGTAGGAATTCTACAAATGAGGGAATAATTGATTGATGCAAAGAGTATTGGCATATTTCTCAATCTCAAAGCATTAACACTCATACTACTGGCCTTTTAAAAGTCATACCAGAGGGTCAAAAAGAGGAATACTTTCTTACTTTTCACAACAGAAGGTTTTATATTCTAGACCCTATATATTTAGTTGCAATAAATCTTTGCATAGGCCTAAATCATAGCAGTTGAGAGGCGTGAGTATTGGTGTGAACTAGTCTTCTTAGAGGAAGAGAGTGACACTGAATCCCCTGTTCATGCACTAGCTGGAGAAGACATGGGGCCTTCTACCTCACAGGAAACTGTGAGAGAAGAGGCCTCCCTACTTAGCTTACCTTCCATTAAGTTAGCCTATTCTTCTTCTTTCAGCTTTTCCCGGTTAGGGGTCGCCACAGCGGATCACTTGCCCGCTCATGATAGGCAGAGGAGTTTTTTATGGTGTCGAGTTGCCAGCCCGACACCCAACCTTCCAGAGAAGGCACACACATGCATGCACTCACTCCTAGGGCCAGTTTAGAATATCCAATCCACCTACAGCATGTCTTTGGGATGTGGGAGGAAACCGGAGCACCCGGAGGAAACCCACGCGACCACAGGGAGGACATGCAGACTCCGCACAGACGGCACCCCAGCCGAGGATCGAACCAGACAAACTCTTGCTGTGAGGTGACCTTCCATTAAGTTAACTACATATTAAAAAGCCCAATAGAAGAATAACACATTGAGTAGAGCTGCAGAGAACATAACCAGAGTAGTTGGAGAGGAACCTATCAGCGATATCCTTACTTCTCACCCCTGTTTTGAGTTACAGAATGAGTCATTGTACAGAGAAGCTAAAAAGAAAGAGGAAGAAGTACAGCAGCTGTTGGTACCAACACCTTCCAGAGTTTAGTTGTGAAACTGGCACATAGCCACATAGTGGGGAATCACCTAGGTATGGGCAAAAAAAGCAGGAATGGATTTTAACAAGATTTTAGTGGTCAGACATAATAAGAGAATTTGAAAAAAAATTCGGGATACACTGAGTGTCAGAAAAGAGCTTTGAACCCTGGATTTAAAAAATCTTCTTCTCCCTCTGTACATAATAGAGGTGTTTTTTGAGCAGATTGCCATGGATATTGTTGGGCTGCTGGTTAAGTCCGCTAATGGTTTTCAGTACATATTGGTAATCCTAGACTATGCAACTGAATATATTGAAAAATCCCAATCTGAAAGGCCAATGCCAAAGCTGTAGTGAAGGAGTGATTGCCACTGCTCTACAGGATAAGGATACCAAAAGAGATTCTTACTGATCGAGGACCTCAGTTTTGCCTAAACGTTAGCATAGTTTATGCCAATATTTTAAAATGAAACATCTCAGGACCTCATTGTATCAATGTCATCCATGTCAAAGAAGGTTTTGAATAGGACATGAAGAACTGAGACCATCTCCTACCTTACCTCTTGTTTGCTATCTGAGAGGTACCGTACCAGAGTTGTCAACGTGGTTTAGTCCTTTTGAAAGTTTGCATGGCAGACATTCCAGGGAGTTGTTGAACATTTCCAAAGAGACATGAGAAGAGGAAAAGACCCCTTTTATGAGTAAATTGGAGCATTATGGTAGTTTTAAATACAATTTAAAAGTAGTAATGCCTATAGTCTGAGATGATATAAAGGGCACAAGCCACCCAGCAAGTGGATTACAGCAGTAATGCTAGAAATAGCGTACAAAGTCAGGGACAAAGTATTATTTCTTATTCCCCTCTACTGCGATTATTAAAGGGGCAAGTACCCATTGAGGTCACAGTGAATCTACTGACATGAATTATAATCCTACACAGATAGGAAAGAGATGCCTAAAGCAAATATAATGAGTGAATGTGATGTTGCCCTGGAGAGAAGTACAGATCACTGTTGTATGTTTAGTAACAAAAGTCAGAGAACCTAGTATGGAGAAGTGACTACTGTTGATACCACTAGCCTGGTAGATTTGTTGGTATTAGGTGCCATTGAGTCAACTCCAACACATGGTGACTCTACAAGGGTGGGAGACTTAAACCTTGACACGGTTATTAATAGAACGTGCTGGAGGGACAGATTCATCACCCAGAGACTCCCTATGCTGTGGAACAAAATCCCGGTACATGTGAGGCAGAGCACCTCGCTGGCCTTGTTCAAGAGGAATCTTGACCAATGGATGGGGGATCGCAGATATACCCCAGGGATTACTTCAGTGTCACTGCTTGAATGAGGCACAGCAAAATAATAGGCATAGTTTTATTCAAACTAAAGGGGTGGTGAAAGCCACATAACTATGGGCTAGGCTTATAAATGCCCTTGGGCAGATAGCCTAGTATGAACCTATGAACCTATGAACCTATAGACAGTTTTTCTAAATAGTTTCTGGTCCTCACAGAGCCCAGTAAAGGTTGATGGCAACATGTTCATGTCTGCTGCCACTGTGTCAAGCCAGTGTATCATAGATCTTCCCCTCTTACGTTGACCACTTACCATGCCAATCATAATCTCTTTCTCCAGTGATGCTTTCCTTCTCATGGTGTGTCAAAAATAAGATAGCTTAAGCCTCTGAGATTCTAACGTGAACTTGGGTTAGATCTCAGCAGTGACTGATTGATTCACTCTATGAGCAGTCCATGAGATTCCTAGTACTTTACACAAACAGCACAATTCAAAGATGTCAATATTCTTCCTGTCTTTCTTCTTTATTATCCACCTTTCACAACCATATAATGCTGTTGAAAAAACAATGGCTTGAACTAATCTGATCTTCATGCCAAGAGACAAATTTCTACATTTAAACACATTTCCAAACTTTGCATAGCTGCCCAGCTGATACATAGATGCTGTTGAATTTCCACACTATGTTTTGATTCTATAGTAATAACTAACCCAAGAAGACTGAAGTTATTGACAAATTCATTGTCTTCACCATTACGACTGAAGTTGGTTGTGCAGCCACTTGATTCTTCATCTTTTTCACATTGAAATGCAGGCTCATCTTGTGATGGTGCTTTTTGATGCTTGATAGTAACTGACTCCGCTTATATTCACTCTCTGCCAAAATTGTTGTGCTGTCAACATAACAAAGATTGTTGATAATTATGCCACCAATTTTCACTCCACAATCCCTTTCATACAGCCCTGATTCTCTGATGATTTACTTTGTACACAAATTAAACAGATAAGGAGAATGCAGACATCCTTGGTGCACACTTTTGTTGACTTTGAACCATTCTGTTTCTCCTTGTTCAGTTCAGACCATTGCTTCTTGATAGCAATAAAGACTGTGCATGAGAAAAATTAGGTGCTCTGGCACAGCGATTCTTTTCAAAGCTGAATACAAGGCTTCATGATCTGCACAATCAAAAGCCTTTTTGTAATCAAGATGTATATGTACTTCTGATATTCCTTGGCTTTATTTCTTGGATCCATCTTACATTTGCAATGATATCTTGTGGCCCTCTTCTCTTTTGAAATGCAGCTTGCACATCAGGGAGTTCCCATTCCAGACAAGGTTGCAGTCTCCATTGTATGATTTTGAGTAAAATTTTGCATATGTGTGAGATGAAGGTGATTGTACAGTAACTGGAACAGTCAGTAGGATCACCTTTCCTCAGTATTGACAGAAATATGGACTTTTTCCTGTCTGTTGGCCATGATGATGACTTCCATATTTGTTGGCACAGTGTTCATAGGTTCATAGGTTCATAGGTTGATACTAGGCTATCTGCCCTAGGGCATTTATAAGCCTAGCCAGAGTTTGTTTGGCTTTCGCCACCCTTTTAGATTAGTTGACTGTGCCTCTTTATAGTAGGTCACAGAAGGTAGCCCTATTAAGGTTAGTTCACTGTACCTCTGTCTAGCAGGGACACAGAAGAGATCCCAGGGATAAACTTACGATCTCCCATCTACTCATCAAGATTTCTCTTGAATAGGGTCAGTGAGGGGCTCTGCCTAACATGGATTGCGATTTTGTTCCAGAGTGAGGGGTGCCTCTGGGATATGAATCTGTCCCTCCAACATGTCCTATTTATTTCTGTGCTGAGGTTCAAGTCCCTGGAGTGTGTAGCTCTAAGGGATTTGGATTTCCTGAGTTGGATCATGTCCATTAATTTTGGGTTGGACATGGCTTTATACGTCAGACACAGATCGCCTCTGAGTAGGCGGTACTCAACTGAGTAGAGCTGGCGTTTCTTTAGCTGAAATGCATAGGGCATCTGTTTGAGTCCCTTGATCCTCTTGGTGAGGTACTTTTGGGGTCTTTCCAGTTGCTGCAGGTGTCGGGTAAGGTACATCCCAAATGGGGCATTGTATTCAATTATGGGCCTGATAAGTAATGAGTAGAGGGGCACAATGAACTCTCTTGATCTAGATGTGAACCCTTTTGTGATAAGGTGGGCTATATAGAAGGTCTTTCTAATCACTTTGGCAATGTGATTGTCAAAGGAGAGATTGCTATCTACTTGGGTCCCCAAGTCCCTAATTACTTCTTCCGTACTTAATGGATTACCACCTATGTGGTAATTTGTGGGCACTTTGTTTTTCCCAAAGGGGATAACTATGCACTTTTTGGCATTTAGCTTTAGGCTCTGGCACCAGTTATCCGTCTCTGTGAGACCCTGTTGGAGGATGCTTTTGTCAGCCGGAGAGTCGATTATGGCACCCAGTTTGCAGTCATCCACGAACTTTGTCAGCCATAGTCCACCCGTGTTAGCCTGTACCTCGGAGAAATATATACCAAACAAGAAAGGTCCCAGGACTGAGCCTTGTGGGATGCCATTGTAACTGGTTTAGAGTCTGACATGGCACCTGCAATTCTGACCATGTGGGTTCTATCCCTGAGCCAGTTTGCAACCCAGCTTGTGACATAGGGGTTGTTATTTAATCTGGTGAGCTTATTTATGATGCCCGAGTGGGGTATTGTGTCGAAGGCTTTTGTGAGGTCCAGGTAGGCTGTGTGGACTACCTTCCCTTCATCTATGGCTTTGGTAACTGTTTCAAAGAAGTCGACCAGGTTCAAAAGGCAAGATCTGCCCTTAACTAAGCCAAATTGGGTAGGATCCCGTGTTTGGAGGTTCCCAATGTCTTTGTTTATGATTTCCATGATGATGCACTCCATAGCCTTGCAGACCAGGCTAGTCAGGCTTATAGGGCAATTGTTTCTGGGGTCCGTTGTGGCACCACCTTTGTGGAGCGGGACCACTGTTGCTGTACACCATTCCTTGGGTACATATCCTGTAGTAAGGCTGAGATTGAACAGTGGCTTTATGTGAGATTTTAGTTCTTCTTGGAGCTCATGAAAGACGCAGCCCGGGACACCGTCTGGTCCCATTGATGCTGTGTTTTTTGCTTTGGAGAGGGCAGCTCTCACCTGTGCATCTGTGATCTCAGGGAGACTACACTCTGTTGGGATAGACATTTGCTCTTTTGTGGGGGAAGGGGGGGGGTTTGCAGTGAACCTTTCTGCCAGGATGTTGGCAATGTCTGTGGGTTCAGTGTATTTTTTGTCATTTTGCACTAACTCAGAGCATATCTGGGAGTTGCCCCCCAGGTTCCTGACATAACTAAAGAAGGCCTTGTGATTATCTTTAGTGTCTTGTGCAATTTTTCTTTCGAAGCTGGCCTTAGATGATTTTATGAGGGATCTTAGTTTCTTGCTAGTACTGATCAGAGATGCCTTCCCTTTTTGGGATTTTGCTCTATCATGTAGTAGCTTCCTCCTTCTGTTGTATAGCTTATTTATGGCCGGGGTCCACCAATCTGGTCTCCTGCCTTTGGAGGAGTGAGTCATGGATTTATTTGGGATAGCATGTTCCATGCATTCCTGTAGGTGTCCATGGAATGCTTTTGTAAAGGATTCTGCATTTTGGGCCATATTTTCCACTGGCCCGGGGGCTTTGAAGGATTCCACCTTGGTTTTGAGAAGTGTGAAGTTTGCTTTTGAGAAGTTCTTCACCGTGGTTTCCTTGGCTGGGGGTGGGGATGGAATATGGATGTTCAGTGAGATTAATTTATGGTCTGATCTTACCAATGAGGGATATACCTCTGGTGTGGAACATAGAGACCCCATGTTGGTGATGACCAGGTCCAATATGTTTTCCCCTCTTGTGGGAGTGGTGACCAGTTGTTCCATAGCATTTGAGTTTATAAATTCTAGGAACCATTGGACGAGGGTGTTGGGGCTTGAGTAGTTTTCCCAATCAATGTTTGGGTAGTTGAAGTCACCCAATATAATGGTGTTTGGAGCGACCTTCATATTCTCCAGTGTTCTCAGGAAAGCCGAGTGTGGTTCCTGTGTTTGGGAGGGTGGTCTGTAGTAGACTACAATCTGAAAGGCAGTTTTGCCCACTGTTAGTTGCACATGGATGGTCTCTGATGCTTCATGCAGTGCCACTAACCTGGAGGTGTGGGTATCCTTGATGAATATGGATACTCCCCCTCCTTTTTTGGTTCGGTCTGAGTTTTGGGGCCGAAAAGCATGGTATGAGGTATAACCTGGTAGTGCTGGGATGCTTTCAGGAGCCTTGAACCAGGTTTCTGTTACTGCACAGATATCGATGTTCTCCATACTGAGGAGAGTCTTGAGTGCGTGCATCTTAAGGTTTAGACTTCTGGTATTGAGCAACATTACCCTTAGTTTTTTTTCTTTGTGTTGTCTATGAAGGTGGGTTTGTCTTTTGAGCCTTGCCTAAAAAAGGCACTATGGGGGAGGCAAGAGCCTTTGCCAGTATTCGAAAACCCAGGGGTGACAGGTGCAAGCTGTCCCTAGCGAAGCAACGTGGCTTGTCGAGCATGTTATTCCAGGCTGACAGACACTGAGCCCCTTTTGAATGACAACAATACTTTAGCCAGTTGTTCAAATTGATAATTTTGTCTTTATACTGTGGCATCATTCTTGGTGAGGGCAAGATGCTAGTCAAGGTCAGGGTCGTACCGGCCTGGACTACAAGATCAGAGAGCTCCTCTATGTCTCTTTTCATGTAGTCCATGGAGGTATGTCTCAGGTCATTCACACCAGCATGGACAATGACGGAGTCATATTTGTACTTGCTTTTGAGTGACCTGAGTGCATGTGTTATGTGGTGGATCCTAGCACCCGACAGGCAGCTTACAGTGACCTTCTCCTTGTTCAGTCTGGTGAGTAGGATGTCAGTGTGTCTGACAATAGAGTCACCTATTACAAGTGTATTAGGTGTGTTGTTTAGCCTTAGGGGCTGTGACTGTGTGGCACACTGACTTTGTGAGCTATGTGTTACATGGGTATTGTTGCATGGAAGGGGTTGCTTGGATATCTGCTTTGCAGGTCTCTGCTGCTTAGGCAGATTTTTGTTTAGAGCCTCCAAGTATGTTTTTGAGTGTTTATGTGTTTAGTTTGCTGATGCGATAGGCCTATGTGAGACTGGATTTGTGGTGTGTGTGGTTACCTTTTCCTCCTGACCAGCTGTACTGGTGCTGGGTTTAGAGAGACCAGCCTCCAGTTTGGCTATATAGTTGCATCTCTCACATATATTTGAGCTTGTTGGAAGGAGGAGAGGGTGGTCTGTGTACATAAGGCAATTGTAACATTGCCTCAAGATTCCCAGATTCACCAGCTGGACTGGGGAGTAAACCCAAAACTGACCTTTGGACATGCCTGAATAGTATAGGGAACTACTTATTGACTGATCAGAAAGTCAACAGATCAATAGCTTCACTTCAGTACCTCAATATTTCTATTGGAATTCTGTCAAAACTGGGAGCTTCTGTTCATATGTTGTACCCTGGAACTGCTATTGAATAAATAATTTTTTCTGATATAAGGTATCCGTGTATCCTTGCCTCCTACATTTGATTTCCTTAGTATAATTATGTGTAACACATTGGGTGTCTTTCAGCATATGAATGCTAGGTTGGAATTTTTGCCTGAGTTCACTCAATGTTAGAAAGGCTGATTTTGTTCTTCCTCTAATGTTTTCTTCTTCTAATTCTGTACATATGTCATTGCAATATTTTTCTGTATCTTGCCTTGCAGCTCATTGAAAAAGAGTAGTTGAGCTCCTTACCAGTTTGCTTGTCTCCTTTTGCTTTGACCTCTCTGCATTTCAAAGGAATCTCTAGTGTTGCATTGTACATCCATTTCTCATTGTTTTGTCTCTACTGGTTTTAACAACTTGCTTCATTCTTCAAGTATGATCTTCTTCATGTTTTCCCAAAATTCCTCTGATGACTTTTCATTGGCTTGCCTGCTGAAGACTGCAGGATGATTGTCTAAGTAATCTTTGAATTTAATTGTTATGTCAGAAATCTCAGTGTATAATCTTTGTGCTGCTAACAAATGTTGCTTGAGATGAATAGGTTGTTGGTTTTGCAGACATTGAGAAAACATTGTCTGGCATTGTTTCTAATTCGAATACCATACTTTCCAACTGCTGGGGAATCATTGCTACTTCTAGCTTGCGCATTCGAATCACCTATAAATGCCAGCACATCTTGTTTGCATGTACAATCAATTTCTGCTTGAAATTGTTCATAGAATTGATCAAGATCTTCTTCCTCAGCATCCGTTGTTGGCATATACATATATATATATATATATATATATATATATATATATATATATATATATATATATATATATATCTGAATGCAGGTTTTCCACAAAGATATATTGAGATTATGCAACTGCTGACTGTGTTATATTTTGTCACTGCATTTGATAGTTTACTCTTGATTATGACTGCAGTTCCATTTTTTATTATTTGTTGTTCCCTGAAAAGTTTATCATGTGCTCTTCTGATTGAGGATGCCCCATACTAACCCATTTCAACTTACTAATACCCCGTAGGTTGACGTTCATTCATTTCTTTTCCTTCTTGATAACTTCCATTTTTCCTTCATTCATACTTCTCACATTCCATGTACCTAAAGTTAAAATATCATTACAGCTTCTGACCCATATTTTGCATATGCCAACATCAATAATTGAAGGTCCAGAAGGCTTTACTCTAACTGCATCCTCAAACAGCAGTACACTACCTTGATGGGTCATTGGCTCTTTCCCAGTAGCTTGTTGAGTGCCTTCTGACCTGGGTGCCTCATTTTCCAGTACTATATCATATCTGATTTTATTATGATTGTCCATAGAATTTATTTTTGTGGCATAATATAGAAGTAGATTGCTAGGTCTATCTTCTGTGCAGATGGTTTGTCTTTGTCAGACATCTCTGCTGAGATCTTTTTATCACGGGAGACCCTGCCAGTAGATAATTTTAGGGATAGCATAGCCTGCATCTTTACTGATGCACACAAGCCCTCATGGTATGGCAAGCCAACAAACCATATGAGGCCTACTAGATTGCACATTATCAAACCTCCAGAAACAGCAGTTACAGGAGTTCATATTACAGAACAAAGAATTATTCTCAAAACTGCTTGGTAAAACCAACCTAATTAAACATTACAAAGAAACCAACCCAGATGAGATGGTTAACTTGAAGACCTACAGGATCCCTGAATTTCAAATAAAGACAGTCTGAGAGGAGGTAAAAAGATGATATAGCTAGGGGTTATTGTAGAGTCTGCCAGTAAATGGAAATGTACTGCATGTTTTGTTCCTAAACTAGACAGGACCATTTGTAATGACTTCCAAAAACGTAACAGTACTTTTAAGTTTGATAGTACCTATGTCTAGAGTAGCCAAACTGATAAAACAACTAGAAAAATCTAGGATCCTAACCACCCTGGACTTAACAAAAAGTTACTGCAAGATTCCCAAATTCCTGGAAATGAAAGATTAAACTGCCTTTTTCACATATGAGGGCCTGTTTCAACATATACTCCATCCATTTGATCTTCATTGTGCCCTAGCCACCTTCCAATGGCTGATGGGCATGGTCCTTAAAATCATGCCCTCTAAGTTACTGTATACTTAGATGATGTTTGGCAGACTGGGATTCATACTTACCGAATGTATAAACTGTACTGAACTCACTTAAGCAGACAAAGCTTACAGTGTATGTCCATAAAAGTAAAATGGGCTTGAATGAGATGAAGTTATCCAGGTTACATTATAGGAAGGGGGATTATAAAATCCTAAAAAGTAAAATGGAAGCAAAAAATATTACTCTGTAACCCAGAACAAGAAGCAAGTTAGAGCCTCTTTAGCCTTGTCCAGTTATTAGAGGAAGTTTGTGTCACATTTCATCAGCATTGCATGCCCTCACATTGACTTGACTGGGGTAAGATGCTTAAAAAGATTAGGTGGATCCTTGAGGCAGAGGCTGCTTTCCAGAGGTTAATGAACATCCCAGGCCCTGAACCCATGCTGGCACCTACTGGTGTTAATTAGAACTTCATATGTAACATTGATTCCTTTGTCGTAGGCCTTGGAACCATATTATCCAGGAGGATGGGTGGAGAGGGGCATCCAACTTGCTACCTGAGTACTAAATTGACATGAATAGTGTCCAAGTATTTGGTCAATGAATTTGAATACTTGGCCATAAAAGTGGCATTTGATTCCTTATCGTACTAGTTGCTAGGCAGGGAGCTCACCCTTGTCACTGACCATGGTACCTTACAATGGCATGACCAACAAAAGGAGGGCAATATAAAACTGCTCAGACAAGTCTTGGTCTTACAGTCCTTCACATTTAAATTCAACCTAAGCCTGGTGCCAACCACTGGATTGCAGATAGTCAGTCCAGGTTGTATAGATCATCTTGTGGATTCAAGCTAGGTTTTCCAAATGTAACATGCTGTAATTTTTACCAACAGAGACTAAAGGGCTATTCTGCTGTATTGTGTTTGCGTTGTCTGTATTACTTGTGTATGTTCCAGATACCCCTTTAATGGGAACTCAGAGTGTCACTGGTGATTAAGTCAATGTGACAGTGGAAGGAATATAAAATGCAGGTTGTTGTGTAGCCCTAATCAGATATTTGGGAGATATTATGGCATCTGAAAGAGTAAAGAGATGGAACTGGAGGCCCGGAGCATTGGCTGTACAGAAGTGATGTATAACCAAAGACTGTATACCAGTGAAGGACTTAGTGGTTTATTATCTGAAAGTGGACCAGATACATTATGATGGCTGTCTTTTTATTCAGCACCTGAGCTGTTAAAGTACTGTTCATTGTTTTCTATCAAAACTTTGAGAAGGTTACACAGATGTTTGACAATTGTCATTCTCTTCACATAATCTTTTATTTGAATCTGGCCAAAGCATTTAACATTGTATCCCATGCTGGCATTGTAAGCAAACTAAGTGCCTCAAGAGTTGATCCATATGTGGTGAGGTGGCTGACCAGTTGGCTGAAAGATAGAACCCACATAGTTAAGGTGGCAGATGCCTCCTCGATAAGTACGAAGGTGACTAGTGGTGTGCCCCAGGGCTCAGTAATGGAAAATCTCCTTTTTGGCATCTCCAGATTTGAATCAGGACCTTTAATTGACTAAGTTTGCAAGTTACTGCAAGCTGGGAATTATTGTCAAATCTCACTAATATCCATTCATTACAACAGGGACTAATTCTGATAAACAAGTGGTGCATGGAGAAAGGGCTAGAATTAAATGTGAAGAAACTGTAGTATTATCACATTTGATAAGCAACGTTCTCCCTTAATGTGCAGCATAACCAATACCGCACTCCAAAATGATAATATAGTCAGGGATCCTTGAACATGGGTGATAACTTTCTTCCCTTAAACCACCATGTAGTAACTATAGGCAAAATCCTTCTACTTAGCACAACTAATATCTAAAGGAATATCATTCCAGCCAAAAAAGTGGCCATTTGTTTATATGAAACCCCATTTAAACTAGTTATGGAGTACAGTGCCCTCTTTGGTTCATAGATTCATATGTTCATAGGTTAATACTAGGCTATCTGCCCTAGGGCATTTATAAGCCTAGCCAGAGTGTGTTTGGCTTTCGCCACCCATTTTAAATTAATTTTGCTATGCCCTTTTTCGAGGTTAGTATACTGTGCCTCTGTCTAACAGTGACACAGACGTGATACACGGGGTAAACCTACGATCTCCCATCCACTTATCAAGATTCCTCTTGAAGAGAGTCAGTGAGGGACTCTGCCTAACACGGACTGGGATTTTATTCCAGAGTGAAGGGAGCCTCTGGGTTATGAATCTGTCCCTCCAGCATGTCCTATTTATTTCAGTGCTGAGGTACAAGTCTCTCGAGCGCGTAGCTCGATGGGATTTGGATTTTCTGAGGTGCAGCATGTCCATTAATTCCAGGTTGGACATGGCTTTATACGTCAGGCACAGATCGCCTCTGAGCAGGCGGTATGCCACTGAGTAGAGCTGGAGTTTCTTTAACCGGGCAGCATATGGCATCTGTTTGAGCCCTTTGATACTCTTGGTGAGGTACTTTTGGGGTCTTTCCAGTTGCTGCAGGTGTCTGGTAAGGTACATCCCAAAAGGGGCATTGTACTCAATTATGGGTCTGATGAGGGATGAGTAAAGAGGCACGATGACCTCCCCTGATCTAGATGTGAATCCCTTCATGATTAGGTGGACTATATAAAATGTTTTTATAACCACTTTGGCCACGTGGTTGTCAAATGAGAGATTGCTATCAACTTGGGTCCCCAGGTCCCTAATTACTTCTTCTGTACTTAATGGATTACCACCTATGTGGTAATTCATTGGCACTTTGTTTTTGCCAAAGGGGATGACTATACACGTTTTGGCATTTAGTTTGAGGCCATGGCTCTGGCACCAGTTGTCTGTTTCTATGAGGCCCTTTTGGAGGATGCTTGTGTCGGCTGGAGAGTCGATTATGGTGCCCAGTTTGCAGTC
>NC_056735.1:1683484760-1683509760 GCF_019279795.1 Protopterus annectens | reverse complement strand
TTCAGTAAATCGAATATGTAAAGTTTTAAAAAATAACACTTTACTTACCTTAAAACATTACGGGCACACAGAGGCAAGGCTTCTTGTATGCTCTGTGTGTACATAATGTTTTTATCTTTTCTGCAGTGTTGACAGGAAGTGGGAAATCTCCCGTTTTGCGCTTCTGCATACAGCGCAATATGGGAGATTTCCCTTTTCCCCACTGCAGCGCGATCTCAGAGTTGGTATATTTAAGTAGGGGGGGGTGTGGGGGGAGCAGGGGGGCAAAGCCCCCCTGCAAAAGCGATGTTTGACTTTTTTTTTTTTTTGGGTTTCATTTTAGAAGTTCGAGTTTCCAAAACTCGATCTTTTGGTCTCGACCATATGAAGTTCAAGATTTTGGGAATTCGAGCTTCTAAAGTGAATCCGTAAAGGCATATAACTCTGGGTAATAACATAAGTTAGAGACAAAGAACACAGGTATTAATGTTCTTAATAAAAAGAAATGTCAAGAAAAGTAATCACCCTGATGGAGAAATATGTCAAGAAACTGTTGTAATCATAGTTTCTGTTGAGTTTTATTGTATGCAAGTATGGCTTCTATCTATAAGGCATCATTATAAAACTGGACTTTTATGATGATAATATAAATGTAACCCAAAGACCAACAAATAATCTTCCCAAGCTTAAAAGCATAATTTGAGAAATGTTAAAAAAACAAACAAAACAAAACAAAACAAAAAAATACCAAAACAGTATGTCACCAAAGAAAGCTATAGTTAAGCATGAGGAAGAAAATACAATTAAAATTATGCTTTTAAATCTGTAGTCATCTTTTGTTCAAAGTGTGGTTATTAGCACAATAGAAAGACATTTATATTCTTAGTAAGTGAGCAGGAAGTGTGGATAACTATCATTTTCTCCTGTATGCCAAGTCGATAAAAGGACAGAAAAATATTTAGCAACAGATTTATGCAAACAATACTAATAACTGTGTAAACTCTAATAGTTACTTAAATGTTCCACATAAGGCACTAAATCATCTGCTTTGTGAATAACATTGATTTGTGTCTATGTGTATGTGTTGAAACTTTGTGCAGTTTCTTCACTGGGTAGAGTAAAACAGGGTTTTTAGCAATGCAAAAAAAAATCACTGAACTGAAAAATCTGTGGATAAATGAAACATTTGTCTCATTTTTATTTTCTGCATACTTTTCTGCCTTAATGCCTGCCAACCATCAAGCCACTGTTATGGATGCCCACTTGTTCTTTATTGGGCAGACATTCCTTGCTCATTCATCCTCCTTCAGGGCAAGAACCACTGTAGCCCATTTATGTCCCTATCTTGCAAGAGAGGTCCATCGAGTGGCTGCTATCAAGGCAGTCACAAGGGGCTTTTTCTCTTTACATCCCCACACTCACCCTCTGTTGGTGATGGAAGGAGAGCATTACCAGTAATTCAGCTTGGCTAGTCATGCAAATGCCCCTCTAATAACCATGTTGTAGCTGACAGGGAATTGGCCATCTCCTAGCTCTGGAACAGCATAGATACTAGCTGGAAATCCATGCCGTTCCTTCCCTTCTATCAGCTGAGTCTTCCAGTTTCTGCACTCCAGATTGAACTTCGGTAGTCTGAGTCATAGTCCAGGTTCTGTCCATGTACACCATGGAGCCGGGTATGACATTCATCAGTTAAGCAGGCAAGCAAGCTAATTAGACAGAATGTTACATCATTATTGAAAGTATGTTCAGAGAACTGGATTAGAGACATTATCAACGTCAAGTGCCTTTTTGCTGACCTATTCTTACCATAAACAAAATCAACATGTCACAATAAGGAATGTTCTGGAAATAAAAAAAACAAAAAGAACAAGTTATTGTTTCAAACTGTGTCAGTTTGGAACCTAATATTTTTTGAAGATTTGCTTGTGTACAGGGAATAAAAAAGGAATTTCACTGGGTGAATGCAAGAGCATAACACTAGGGGATGAAGTAAGTAATAGGCAGTGGCACACTTGCACAGATAAGGATCCTTACAGCCACAAGGTCAATAATTCACATGTTTATAGGGGCAACAATTTGCAGATTTGTGAAGAACAGTGTCAAGCCGCATAAACACAGTGCAGAGTGAAATAATTCAAGTTGCAGATTATAAATAAAAACTTGCTTCCGAATGCTTCTTTTAATATTTTTAACAAAATGCTGACTCGTTTACTTGACAATAAAATTCATGGTTTTTGTCTAGCACACTGCCAATGACATACAGCTGCAGTTACTTAAAATATGGTATTGACAGGGTGACCAGAAGCCGACAGAAAATTTTCTTTACCATTTCAAGAGAATTACATTTATTGCAAAGAAATTCCTGAGACTCAAGAACTGGCCCTTAAATATAATAGACAGATAATGACAAACCATCATAGCTTGTTTTATCTTTGTATAGCGACACTACAGAACAATTACTTGTTTGTATCCAGGTGTCTTAACTCTTTATGTAATATACCTTTGCAAATAATTTGCTATGTCATAAGTATCTTAAATGTATCTGCTGATTTTTTTCTTCCTGGGCCTCTGTTGAAAATAGTCTTTGCCCAGTCAGTCTTTGTAAAAGAAAAACTGGAGCTCCAGACACCACATCTTAAAACTTTAATGAACTTCAGTAAAAAAAGGTAAGCACGGAGGACAAATCTGCTTATTCAGACCATATAAAAAGTTACATAAACCACTCACATATATATATATATATATATAAATCAAAAAGACATTTTCCAATAA
This sequence comes from Protopterus annectens, assembly GCF_019279795.1. Taxonomy (NCBI): domain Eukaryota; kingdom Metazoa; phylum Chordata; order Ceratodontiformes; family Protopteridae; genus Protopterus; species Protopterus annectens. The sequence goes on along the minus strand of NC_056735.1, from coordinate 1,683,507,006 downwards.
AAACAATCTTCCGATCTAAAAACACAGCCCACTGGCCACTAAATATGTGTTGTATCAACACACCCCTTAAAAACATGAATATTAAAACAGTGATATGGAAAACTTATCAGAACCAATAGTATCATGAAAAAAAGATACATACCTCTCTGACATTTAAATCTTAATATTTAAGGGGCTGAGACTTAAGAACCGGATTCAAAGACACATGTTCATTCAGCCCTGGCAATACATTTCCTTTCAAAAGAAGTATTAATTTCATTTCATTCTTTTCAGTGATATTCCTAAAGTTCTCACCCCTCAAATTTTCAGACACTAATTCTAATACAAAAAACTTAAAACTATGCCTGCTCCCGTTCTCTTTAACATGTTGAGCTAATGCATTTATACTCTTCTGATTACGTATGTCCCCCATGTGTTCTAGAATCTTTTTTTTAAACATTCTATTGGTCTTCCTGATGTAGAAAGCTTCAGACATCGTGCATTTAGCATACTATATTAAATTCTTGGTCTTACAGTCAGCATAAAAATCAAAACTAATTTCTTGCTTACTTTGTGAGTGTACCAGAGAGGTACAACTCCAATTATATTGACAAGCTTTACATAGTCTACACTGAAATGCTCCACATCTATCTGATACAGCAAAAGGAATCAGTTCAAATTTCTTATAACTCTTCAGCGACACGTTATTTTTAAATGAAAACAGGGGTTTATCATCTAAAACTCTCCTGAGATCTGAATTAACCAGTAAAAGTGGCCAATATTTTTTAATAGCCTCACAAGTAATGTTAATATTACTTGAATAAGTAAGGAGAAGCCTATTCTTAGGTACCACAGCTGCTTCTTCAGCTGAGTCTGAAAAATACGGTCTCCCCACCGCATCTTGAACAGTCCATGCTTCTGCTAGACTTATGACTATATCTCTTATACTATACCCACAGTCTACGAAATCCTTCTTCATGTTACAAAAAGTAACTTGCAACCCCACATTGTCATTGTGGATTCGCATGACTCTTAAAAAAAACTGTCCCTTAAAGACATTCCTAGTCACATGACCGAGGTGCATTCTGGAAAGCATTCTTACTGAATGGTTTTCTATAAATTCCTGTGTTAAATCTTTTTCCTTTATCAATTTTAATACAGACATGTACAAATCCTATATATTTGTCAGAAACATGATGGCTGAACTTCAGAAATGTCATGGTACCATGAAGGTAATTAAAAAAAAAAAACAGTCAAATCATCTAAACTGCCAGTCCATATAAAAAATACATCATCCAAAAATCTCCTGTAAAAAGTGAAATACTGTGCATAGGGGTTATTGTTGAAAACATGAACATGCTCCCAGTGGGCTAAAACAAGGTTGGCATAGCTATTAGCACAAGCCATAACCACAGTTACGCCAACTCTTTGGAGAAAAAACTTATTGTGAAATATAAAAATATTGTTTTCTAAAATCAAACCAAACAAAATACAAATCACATTATCTTCCCAACTGTGAAATCAGTGTTCTTACTTAAATATGCGGTAGCGTTGTCGCCTCACAGTAAGTCGTTGTCCTGTTCTATTCTCAGCTAGAGCGTCTTCTGTGTAGAAACATGCATGAATGGGCATACCTTTGTTGAAGGTTGTGCGTTAGGGCTGGCAACTTGGCACGTAAAAATCCACTGCCAATCATTAGCGGACTGGAGTTCCGCTGTGGCGACCCCTAACCGGGAAAAGCCGAAAGACACAACAACATTCTCCATACCTAAATCATTAGGAATAACAGTGAACAAAGACATCACATCAAGTGTCACTAAATGCGCATCATTATCCCTAGGATATGATCGATACCATTGGTAGAAATAATTCAAAAAATTCTTAGCATCTTTAAGCACACTATCAATATTGTCCAACACTTTCCTTAAATTTTTTTCAACAAAAATCGAAAGTACCCCATCCCCCACTGGACACCATTGGACGTATGGGTGGTTTATGGACATCTTTGTGGACCTTAGGAAGTCCATATAAAATCGGGGTTACAGGATGTTCCACTGTAAAACGTTCAAACAGTTCTTGTTCAATAGAGCCGTCTATCAACAAATCATATACTAAAAAATGTACTCTATCAATAACACTTGTAACAAAACCCTTGTTAATTTGCAAATATGTGAGACTGTCAGACATTTTAAATGTGCTGTTTAAATAAAATTCCTTGTCCATCACAACCAGTCCCCCTCCTTTATCACACGGATGTATGCAAGGTGGGGACCAGAACATAGCTCATACAAAGCTTTTTGTTGCTCTGAAGTTAAATTATAATAAGAATGTTTGCATCCACTTGTTAAACGCTCTCAAATCTCATTCTCACACAAGCCTATAAAAGCCTCCAATTGAGGATGTATCACACGATTATAAGTACTGGGTTTCCTTAAAAAAAAAAAAATAATATATATATATATATATATATATATATATATATATATATATATATATATATATATATATATATATATATAGATATATATATATATATATATATATATATATATATATATATATATATATATATATATATATATATTTTCTTTAAAATGTGTAGTTTTGTAGTATTTTCATGTTTTAGGTTCATAGGTTCATAGGTTCATACTAGGCTATCTGCCCTAGGGCATTTATAAGCCTAGCCAGAGTATGTTTGGCTTTCGCCACCCATTTTAAATAAATTTTGCTATGTTATGCTATGTTTTAAATGTAAATAGGTGGGGGCTTCACCCCCACACACCCCAAATGTGCCCCCTGCACCCCCCTAACTATATATACCAACTCCAGGGTTGCACAACATTGGGGAGGGGGGTAAATCCCTGTTAATTGCCTTGAATACTATATATATATATATATATATATATATATATATATATATATATATATATATATATATATATATATATATATATATATATATATATCACCATTTTCTGACTGTGGATATAGGGCGGCCACAGTGGTGCAGTGGTTAGCATTGCTGCCTCACAGCAAGAGGTTCTCCAGTTCGATCCTCGGCTGGGGTGCCTTCTGTGAGGAGTCTGCATGTCCTCCCTGTGGTTGCGTGTGTTTACTCCGGGTGTTCTGGTTTCCTCCCACATCCGAAAGACATGCTGCAGGTGGATTGGACACTCTAAATTGGCCCTAGGTGTGAGTGTGTGCATGTGTGTGCCTTCTGTGGAAGGTTGGGTGCCGGGCTGGCAACTCAACACCATAAAACTCCACTGCCAATCATGAGCAGACAAGGTGATCTGCTGTGGTGACCCCTAACCAGGAAAAGCCGAAAGAAGAAGAAGATTTTCTGATTGTGGATATAGTAAGAAAAGAGACATTTCTTGCAAACTAACTAAAGTCTACCAGTATATCAATCAAGTCAGAAGCACTGTTAGGGACAGCAGTCAGATTTTCCCCGTCAACAAAGCCAAATAAATAAATAAATAAATAAATAAATAAATGAAACACACTTCATGATATAGTGTTTTGGCCTGGAATATCATGAAATAAAACTGATGGTAAAAAGCTGTCAGATCTGTAACAAGTACCTCAAAACCAACTACAAACTCCATATGACACCCTGTAAGATACAGGGCAGATAACAGAGTTTATTTGCTTTGGATTTGGTTCATTTCAGGCACAATCAGCATGTCATCTGTGCTGAATACTACTTGAAATGTATTGTGACATCATCAAGTTGAAGGACACCTCATCACAAATTGTCATTATGCTTATGAAATCTATTTGTTCACTTCGTGGTATCCATGATATACTCATGATTGATAATGGCCCACAGTGTATTACCCAATAATTTTTACAGCCCTAGGAATTACAGTATATCTCTTCTTTACCATGGTACCCTCTGTCTAATGGTCAAGTTGAAAGAGTTATGCAAAGACTAAATAATATAATGAAAAAATGTGTTGCCATCTCTAAGCAGGGCTTTTATCTTGCTTTTCACAAACATAGAAACACTTCACTGCAACCTGTAGCACTTTTCAGTTTCACAGTTGTTGATAGGGAGGGAATGAGAACAAAGTTACCATCATCATCTGCTTACTTCAACGGCTGAAAATACAAATGTATGGTGATGTTGTAGAACAGTACCTCCCTGGGTGCGCAGTAGCAAGTCCCACCTAAACCTCACCCAAAACCCTATGACATGTTTAAATAATGAATGAATATTCATGTTGATGACTTCACCGGCCGCATGAATATTCATTGGGTATTCTGCACTTTAGCTTGAGGGGCACTACAACTACCTAATGCTAAAGAAACAGCACTGTAACTTCAAGTAATATTTTTTTTTTACATTTTTGCAAGGTGGGCAAACCCCCCGTACCCATCACACCCCCTGCAAATTAAATATACCGACTACACGATTGCACTACATTGAAGAAAAGGGTAAATTTCCCCTTCTGTGCTGTACGATGATCTCCTTTCATAACCTTTGATGTTTCAAAACTTTGGTCATATGATCCCGACCATATGAATTTCAAAGTTTTGATACTTCAGTCATCTGATGGGGATCCCTTACAAGTTACATCGAACACCTGCAGCACTTAATTCATTGAACACTCAGAAATTTATGTGGGTGATTGACAGACATGTAAATCAACAACCAATGCATGCATGATGTCACTGTCAAATCTGCATGGCGGTCAATGATGCATCATTTGCATATGACATCACAGCCATTTGGCACGTCAGTCACACAAGGCATGCCCACTTCTGCTTAGACCAACTGGGGAAGTACTGTTCTACAACAATGCCAAATGTACACTTTGTGTCAGGAATCTCAGGAGAAATAGAAGTGTCACTGTAACAGAGCAGCTATGATGTTGTCTGCTGAGACCTAAAGAAATTGTTAACAAACCCAAATCCAGCTGGCAAACACTTAGAACAACAGGGTGTTGTTGTGGTTGGTCATGCAAGTACACTGAGCTCTCATATTGTCTAAACAAAAGGAAGTCTACATTTGTGAGATGTAACAGAAAGCACTTGAACAAAACTATCTTGATTTCATTTCAGAATAGTGAAATGACTTAGAAACTTCCAATACGGGACTATTCAAGCTAAGAAGTGTACAAGCTGTTGAATGCAGAGATTTTTTCTGAGAATACATTAACATGTGTCCTGGTTTATGACAGTGCACCAGCCAGTCCTTCATCTACAAGGTTTGAGAACCAAATAAACTATGATCATGTGCATGATGGACAGATTCAAACTATTGTGGCATCACCATCATCATCACCAGTTTATACTGACTGCACATGTCTAGATATGGTAGCGTCATTAGGAAATTATCTACATGGACCAGCTTTTTAATATGTTAAGATAGTGAGGAATGGGTTACAATACTGCTATCAAACTATTGCTGATTCAAGTGGTTCTATCAGTTGTCTCTGGAATTACTGTATTTTTGCCATCGAGCAAGAAAATGTTTACAAAGTATAACTGAAGACAGACTGCTTTTTCAGTGGAAAGACAGTCCTCCCTGTAAGGGTAATTAAGCCAGGAGACCCACAACAGGAAAAACAGACTGAGCAGAGTCAACATCTATATCGTAGTCTTCAAAGATCACTTATTAAAAGACAGGTATCCCTCATAATTTATTTACCCTATCTAGACACAAAATTCATGTATTTGTCAGTATGACCAGAGGGTCCCCTTGCATTTTGTTGAATGTCCATTTGGTCAACAAATGCTAGGCGTGTTTTATGTCAAATGTATGAATAGCTGAATGGTCATATGTTGTTGGTATGTTCTGTCAAGACAGGTGTGTGGGCTTTGGGGGATAAGAGTGTTTGTGTTTGAGAATTAGGGATAGGGTCAGTGATACGTGAGGAGAGGTTTTGTTGTATGTTTGTATGTGAATGTGTGTAGTTTATGGTTAGTGTTAGGTAAGGAGATAGATGTAGTGTTCTTAGTGTGTGTTTGTGCTTGCTTGTGTGTCCCAGTGTGTCTAGGGTTGCCACCTTTTCAAATGCCCAAAGTGGGACATTTTTGGTACAAACAGATTTTGCTGTGCAAAGTATACCCACAGCCAGTACAAAGGACAGAACTTCACTTTTTTGTGTAAATAAAAGCTTATTCTTGTAACATTTTAGTTGCTTATTCTGTTTCTTATAACATTTAGGTGTTTCAGATACAGAATAACTGTTTTATGCAACTATTACATAAAACTATAGGAAATATGTTTGTCCTAAACTCTCAGGACATTTGTCATTTTTTCATTTTTTTTGCAGGACACAACTGCCCAAAGAGGGACTGTCCCTTGCAAAGTGGGACAGGTAGTAACCCAAAGTGTGTCTTGTGTAGTTGCAGTGTTATGGGAAGGATTTTTATAAAGGTAAGGTCTAGGGTTAGGGTTAAGACCAGGATTAACCCTCCCTGCTCACCTTAGTAATGGGTACTTACCCTAATCCTAATGTTACCCCTTCCCCAACCCTAACCCTGCACCTTACCTTAAAAAAATTTCCCTTAATACTACCTCTACTCAAGATAAGTTTGAAGCTAGAGTTATGAGAAGGTTATTGTGAAGATTGGGAGAGGAAATTGTTTTAATTTCTCTATCATTTGTAGGTAGATATTCAGAGAATTTGATATTCTGTATGCTCCAATGTCTTAGAGCTGGTATTTTATATTTGATATTAAGTACGTACAATCATGGAGTATACAACCATCCAGAGATATATTCAAATTTTAAAAGAGCTGAGTTAGTACTAATCACTGGACTTCATCTTTCCATTAGAATCATTCTTAGCCTTCTCATTTATTTACTATACAGAGTGATGCGGTCACTTTTATAATTTTGATGTTCTTTCTTTTTGTCATTTTTGTCTGCTGTTTCTGCCAGCTATCTAGCCTCTCCCCACGATATACCTATTTTCCCCATCATACCTTTATTGGTTCTTTGGTGAGGGCAACAGAGTGAAACAGCCATCAGCCAGCTACCCATGAGGGTATATGTCTTTTTTTCCTCTAGACAACATGCCCATCTTCTTCCTTCTTCCCTCAATGGCACCTCCACAGAATTATCTAAAGTTTCATGTGCAACCAGTGCTGGTCATGGGACATCACCTTGCTGTGCAGTAGTCAGTCTCATCCTGATTCCTGTGGTGCTTGTCATTCCCCCAAGAATTCACTTGGTGTTGGGGCTGCAGCAGACCAACCTATCATACCACCCCAAGGATGAATTTGCTATGATTGGCCAGTTCCTGCAACCCTCTCTCACTGTCTCCTCCATTACATGGATCACTAATCAGTCCTGCTTCATCCAGGTCACAGCTGGGACTCTATCCAATTCTACCACTGAAACAGCACCATTTTAACAAAGGTTTAACAAAAAATATTAAAGCAATCTGCTCTGGCTACAACCCTTCCCTCTCCTCTGAGATGCCCCATAGGCTGCACAATGTATTATTATTATCTTAAACTATGTATGAGAAGACAGCTGAGGCATGGTGTGCTGACACAGAAAATAAAGCTGACCAAGTTAAAAGGCAGCTAGAAGTCAAAAGATAAAGCAGAGAGTTGAGAAAAGGTCAGGTGTAAAACCTCAGGAGCCAAATGATAAAGAATTGGGTAGATGGAGATAGAGTATTAAGAAAGGTGAGATGTAGCCATGGTGAGTGTATAAAATTAAGAGACATGGACATCTAATGTAAGGAGATACTGGACTTAAATAAGATGGCAGAAGACACGGTCTCTATACAAAGAATAAGAACTTTTCAAACAGAAAATCACAATCAAGGAATATTACAAAAATAATTATGCCTATCTATAGAAATCTATCTATCTATCTATCTATCTATCTATCTATCTATCTATCTATCTATCTATCTATCTATCTATCTATCTCATCAAGAGTCAAATGAGAGCATACAAAAATAGGGATCTTTTTAGATCAAATCTAAAAAGACTGAAAAACAAAAACAAAAAAGAAAAAGACAAAAAAAAGAAAAACAATATTTTTTGCAAAGGGTTAGCCTCCATACACCCCCAACCCTCCTGAATATTATATATGCCATCTCCAAGATCACACAGCAGTGGAGTAAGGGCAAACTTCCATACCTGCTGTCCTATGGTCTCATATGGAGAGCTGCCAAAATGCTGAAAAAGAAATCTGTAAGAGCATTCACTATTATGAGCATTCTCTCTTGCATACTGCAACCACTCACATACACACACACACACACACACACACACACACACACACACATATATATATATATATATATATATATATATATATATATATATATATACAGATATACATATGTACAATATATATATATATATATATATATATATATATATATATATATATATATATATAAATATATAGATATAAATATAGATATAAATAATGAGATGTTAACCGGTGCTGTAATTCCAGTAGTAGCATATGCTTGTAATATGATGATTAACTTTCAGCTTATGTTTGAAGGAAGATAAATACTTCAATTGATACATTTGGTCAAGCTGAATGATAGTAAAACAAGACAGTTGCATGAAGGCTAGAGACTTTCTCTTGCATTGAAATCAGCTTTGTTACCTATGCAAAAGATGAAGACAAAATGTGTTACAGGAGGAGAATGATGAAATATTGTAAAAAGAGACAACAAAACAAGCTGAAGTGATTGGCAAGATGATAGCATTTAAAAGGAGTCTATATTGCAAGATCTAATGCTTAGGTGATCAAACACCTAAACATCAAAGTTGTAATATTGAAAGCACTGGATTTGGCCATTTTGTCTACTGTAGAGTGATCTTGGAGTTGGTATATTTAGTTAGGGGGTGTGGGGCCACAGTCCCCCACATCAGAGGGTGTGGGGGTGAAGCTCCCCACTTAGTTTGGGTGTAAAGTTTTTTTTTTTCTGTGGCCGATCGACGTGTTTTCCTGTGCCGGTTGACATTTTTGGGTTCAATATTACAAGTTCAATCACCTAAGGATTTGATCTTGTAATATAGACGCTATAAAAGTATTTGAAAGTAGATGGATAGAAAAATGAAGAATAGCTTATGAAGAAACCAAGACAAATATATTTGAGCTCTGCAGAAGGGAAATGCAAATTCAGAAAATGAGCTGCCTAAGGATTTGCCTGTAGACATTAAAGGTTATTTAACTACTTTGAGGTGAGTAGTACCAATTGACCAGGAACTGGATTCTTGAAAACAGGTCGGGGGGGGGGAGGGGCAAGGAATCCCAGGAGAAGGCAGTGACAAGAAAGTGCATTATCTAACTTTCTTTTCAAAAAAGGGTAGGTATTCCTGTAGGCAGATTGAGGAGAAGGTATGCAGAGAGAGAAAGACATAATGAGCAATGAATTTTTGGTAACTTAATTTAGGGTGCTAAGAACTGGTTGAAACTGGCTAAGTTGCCACTCCATCTACCTGAAATGATCTGTTGTTCTTTAACTTATCCATTTCTTAGACTCAGGAAAGGTTGCAATGAACTAGTAGTTGCTTACATTTCTGATATTAATGCAAGCTGAGAGAGGGTTAGAGAAGAGAGAGAGGCAAATATGGGCTGTTTATTTATTTTTTGTATCTTAAAAAGTAATGAAAAGATGGATGCTATCAATACTGCCCCACTCAATAAAGTTTATGGTTCTGTGAGTCTTAATTAATTTTATAAAGACTGTCAAGAAATTTTGTACGTTACACTATATATATATATATATATATATATATATATATATATATATATATATATATATATATGGGATCCGGACACATGCTTGACTGAGCATATGTCCAAATCACAAAACATCGATCACAAATACACGAAAGCGCTTAACATCGAAAAGCACTTCCGTGTATGTGTGCCTGTTTCGTAGATCAGACTACAGTGCTGCTAAGGGAAAATTCCCTTTTCCCCACTGTAGCGTGATTTTGGAGTGAGAATATTAAAGTGGGGGGGTGCAGGGGGGCAAAGCAGAAACGTAGATTTTTTTTTTAACTACACATACACAAAAGCATTTTGCGATGTTTTTGGATTCAGACATATGCGCAGGTGAGCATATGTCCTAGATCCATATATATATATATGGGTCCCTATCTATTCACCGACAATTCATTTCACTGACACTCATTTCGTCGACAGTTCATTTCGTTGACAGAAAGATGTGCCCCCTTCCCCAATGTTGTGCAACCCTGGAGTTGATATATATAGTTAGGGGGGGTGTGGGGGGCACAGCCCCCTAATGGGGTGTGGAAGCCCCACCTAACAATTTTTGAAGGGGGCACATCTTTCTGTCGACGAAATGAACTGTCGACGAAATGAGTTTCAGTGAAATGAATTGTCGGTGAATAGATAGGTTTTTCCCACTTACTAAGCCGCGGTGGTGCAGCGGTAGCATTGTCGCCTCACAGCAAGAGGTTCTCACATTTGATTCTCAGCTGGAGCGCCTTCTGTGTGGAGTCTGCATGTCTTCCCCGCGGTCGAATGGTATTCGAAAGACATGCATGGATTGGCGTACCTTCGTTGAAGACTGGGCATCAGGCTGGCACCATAAAAATTGACTGCCAATCATTAGCGGACCGGAGTTCTGCTGTGGCGACCCCTAACCGGGAAAAGCCAAAAGAAAAACAAGCTAGGTTAATTTTTCTGAAAAATATGTGAGGATTCAAATTTAATGGAGAATTGTAGACCAATTGCTCTTCTTTATTCTAATAATACAATTTTGTCTAAAACTATATATAATAATTACATAATAAGTAACTTGCCCCTAGTGGTTAATCCATTTCAATGTGGGTTTTTGCCAGGAAAATCTAATACTATGACTAACCAAATATTACAGACAATTCTATTAAAAATATGAATAAACTAAAGGTAATTATTTGACACAGCTCTCAATACAGTTAATGCAAACAAGGCATTCAATACTAAAAATAGAATGTACTTGTTTAAGTTACTAACATTTCATAAATTTCCTGTAGAAATTATACATATGATAAATATCTTGTTTGACAAGATAAAATATCAGATTTCAATTAGTAATACAGATTCATCAAGACTGAATCAGGTGAGGTACCTTTGCAAGGTTGCCTTTTATCTTCTGTACTTTTTTATTCTATAGACCGTGATTTTAGTATGATAGAACAAGACTGCAAAATTAAAGAAATTGCAGTTGCCAAGAATTTTTTAAATGTTGCTACTTATGGAGATTATATAATTCTTACTCATTCTGATATGAAGTCATCATTAGCTAATTTTTTAAAACCTTTGAAAGTATTTCCAAGTAACTACTGGATGCACAGTGAATCCATCAAAAGCAAAGTATTATTTTTTAATCAGATCCAAACATTACTATGGTAAATAACATAAAAAATCTGGTTTGGCATCACTCCAATGTAAGCATATATCACATGCAGGAAAAAGCATTTTAAATGACACAGTGACAGATCTGTCCAATAAATGGTTCAGAATAAAACTTTCATTTGCAAGTAGGATGCAATTTTGGAAATTAAAAATGTACTCAGGACTGTTTTGCATTAAAACATATATATAAACCCAGAGTTATTGTGGTATTAGAAATATAAAAGGATTTAGAAAAAAATATATAGAGAAGGAGGTCCTCACAAATGCCTTCAGAAGTTTAAACTCCATCCACAGAAAAAGGACTTAATGACCCCATTACTTCTATGTTTGCACAATTTTGGATTGAAAGTTTAACTGGCACTTCCTAAAATATAGAAAATTATTTTGCAGGCTTATGACAAATACATGCCTCAACAATTTTAGAAATCATAAATACTCCCTAATCCTCTAATAACCACTTTCTTTATGTCTAGAATGTGGTAATGAAACAGCTACATTTATTATTAATTATATCTTTTCCATGGCAATAATTACTTCCATAACATTTAAGTAATATATATTTATTGGAAAGTGCTCCATTAAATAAACTTTTTGATGAATACAATCTAGGACTAAATATATATTTTCCATAATGCAGATTCTCAGCATGTCACATAATGTTACTGTATGTGGCTAAGAATATAGATAAAATATTATGGACCATTTTTGGTAATCTAATTATTCATGCTGCTTTTACCATTGAGGAAAACATGATACAGTACAGGTAATACATTTGGCAAGAGTAATGAATGATGAATTTATCAACAAAGTTTTAAGTAAATGGATTTAGAAGACATAATTGAAAATCAGGATTCTTAATTTTCACTTATTATGCAAAAATTACTGATGTTATTTTAAATCTTTTAGGAACTGAATTATTCAGCTGAAAATTGTATTAACATGTTTATTGGACACTAAAATATAGGATGGTTGCTTTTGAAATTCTGTTGGCACAGACATGGAACTCCTGGAAGTTAATATTATATTAGGTAGTCCTGTCCAATAACCAATCAGTGGTGGTGAAAAATATTACAATTTGCCAATATGATTACTAAAAACAAGTATAATTTAACATTGTCTTATAATATATGGATTTTCTGTCATTATACAGATTTACTGTTCAAAACTTCTAATATTCTTGCTATAGTGAGTGTGGTCACCAAAGTAATAACTGTGAGTTAATAGACCCAGGAAATTTTAATTGATTTTATTTTTCTAGTTCAAGGATGGTAGTTAATAGTTGTACAATATATGCAGCTACAAGAAAGGAAGAAGAGGATTTTTTTTTTTTTTGATGAAAGTGGGTGTTGGTGGTGGATAATGTGGGGGATAAAACTCATCTAAAATTTGAGAACTCAGATAATATGTTTGTAAATCCCTTTAAAATTGTTTAATTAATAATAACATCTACATTAAAGAAAATATTTTTTTAAAGGAAAATAATTCCATGGCATAAGCTGCTCAAATTAATGGCTGCTAATATCCTTGCTGACAGGAAAGAATATGAATTTTTAATCAAAGGCAATTTAAAAAAATTGTATGTCAGTATTACAATTGTAAAATATAATTATAACCTGGTAAATGTGGTATACTTGGGCTTTAGCAAAGTCGGTGGCAGGATGCAGCAAAGGATACTGGCAGATAAGATTAGGGGTATGGTTTTGGACCAGTTACTATGTGAGTGATTGACGTCCATTTGGTTGGGTGTTAGTTCCCTGATTTTACTTTTCCCTGACAGTCCTATATTTGACTGCATAACTGTGATATATCAGTTTGTTCCACTACTTTATTCACCTTTGCATGGTCTTTCTCCTCATCTGTGTGACTGTGGAGTTAGTATATTTAAATAAGAAGGAGTCACCCACATAGGTGGTACGAGTAGGCCTGCCCAGTTCTGTGCAGGTTGGGTTTGCAGTGTGTGTGTGTATCTTTGTGGCTATATCTGTGTCTTTGTTGACTTGTCGGTAGTCTCACAAGGAGCTGTGGGTACATGCTTGGGTATTTTGCTTAATGCAGCAGCTCATTTGCATTTAAGTTGTGTAGGCTGCAGTCTATTTCCCAATGTTCTTCACATATTGAAGTCTGAAAATGCTGGAGGCTATCAAAGAGTTAGTCTAATATGCAGTCATTATTTCTTATATTGCCAGGAAATATTCAGGCAATGTGTCTAAATTTCAGCAATTAATTTTATTTACTTATTTTATTTTTGTTACCAGGCCATTGCAAATGGGAGTATCTCATTTCAGTCAAGATCCAGAGAGAAAAACTCTGGCATAAAAGAAAACATGATGATATACAGCTGCCTTGCTATGCTGAGGTGAGACTGAAGACATGGCAAACACCACTTAGTTGACACTTTCCACAAAATTCTGATATATCATATGGCAGAGGTTTTAAATATACTTTGATAGGTAGTTTGTGAGTATTGTTATCTTTGACAAGAGAATGTGGAACATCATATGTCCTTACATTCACTGCTGCAGCATTCCTAATGTATGAGATTCCCTGCCGTGGAAGCCTGACATCCAACCAGTCTACCAAATCCTATTGTTGCTTTAAGGTACGCTGAACATTACCCAAATGCTCCTCACATAACATAGGGTATAAAGGTGATGTTCAGGCCTGCCGTCCTCAGAACGTCTTTGCCAACAGTCCGAATGCTTCTTCTGATCGTTGGCCTTTTTGTCTACATCCATTTTCCACCAGTTTTGAATGTATTTTCATTCTCTGGTGAATGCCAACACCTTTTTTGAAGGCTGAGCTGTTGCAGATAAATACCTTGTTGGGGTTTTGTCTTTTCTTGGCTTTTTTCTTGCTGTTGGGGTTAATGTCATCCAGGAAGGGTAAATGCTAGTGCGGGAGACAGATTCCTCATAAAGACTGCCACAATAAGTGTCTTGTTTAGCTAGGAGCTTCTCATGACCATATGTCTTGTTCGATTTGTCAGGCATTCATCCTGAAAACCCTTCATAGTAGACTTTCTTCCTTTTCCTTGTATCTTGAGGACCAGCTACTTAAGTTTTTCGCTAAAGAGACTCCCCACTGGCACAGCTATAGAGTCTAGATCTCAGCCTAGCTGGGCAAGTTAAAATCTACAGCACCCTTTCTGTCCAACTAGTGCTTTGTGTCCCTGCCCAAGTAGCTGACACACACACACACACACACACACACACACACACTTTGAGATAAGAGTTTATATAACCACACAGACACTTCTGGGGAAGGCTGGCACAGGTTCTCCAGCTGTGCCCCCTTTACCCAGACTACACAATAGAAATCACTGCCACCACCCAGCTAATAATTATCGGCATCTCAAAGGCCCTTAAAAGGGTGTCCAATTATTACTGTGCAATATTATTATCCAATTGGTAGTCTAGCTCAAGGCATACAAGTACTCTAAAGAGCTTAAATTATCTCTATACAAAATCAGCCACAGTTAAAAGGTTTTAAAATATTTAATAATATATAATTAAAACCACAAGACAATACTTTCTACTACACAGTCAGTGCTAGTCAAGCGAGTTCAGAGATCACACAGAAATACTTAAAATAAATCAGTAGTACAGTTCTGACATCATAGAAAAACACTTAGGCTACTCTTTTCTAATTCCTAGCTATTGCTACAAGAAAACACACTTCTAAAATAACTTACTCACATAGAGCATAAGGCGGTGCTGTGAGTTGGATAGTCAGACAGAAAGGCTTAACAATCTCTGGTTCTCACTGTTTAAATTGAAACTGCAATTCTTATAAAACATTACATCATCTTTTACACTTAGAGCAACAAAGGACATTCCACATATAAATTCTGGTCATTAACTTTAGCCTTAAAACAATAGGCAGGAAGCCTTCATCTAGCCAGACTGGAGCCGACTTATAAACATCAAAGGCACTCATGAAATAATTTTAATTTGAAATGACCAACAAGAAATGCTTGACTTAGCTTTCTTTACAGCAGATGGCAATGTTGCCACATTGTTTTAAGTTCAACATTCATATTTACAAATGATAGAATTATCTGCATAATTCTATCTGGCTAGGCTGGCAGCCTTCACCCTTCTCTACCAGTTTTCACATTTCTCAACCCCCCCCCCCCCGAGTACTCAAGCTAGTTTTTCAAGTGACCCTTGAGAAATGCTGCTTGAGAGGGTTAGGTCTATCTGAGTGTACCTCACCCCATTCCCTGTCTTGAGAGCCCATCTGCAGTAGCATTGCTTCTCCCACTGTGGTGCTGCACTGGCATATCATATGCTTGCAACCCCAGTCTCCATCTTAGCAACTTGGCATTTTGCTGGCTGGCTCTGTTTAACCATGCTAGGGGGTTATGATCTGTCATAACAGTGAATTTCCTTCCATACATTTAAGGCTAAAGATTCTGCAGTGCCCACACTGTGGCTAGACATTCCTTCTCTACAGCTGCATAGCATTCCTCCCTTGGTTGGAGCTTATGACTGAGATAAACCACTGGGTGCTCTTCCCCCTCTGAAGAAATCTGGCTAAGTATAGACCCCAACCCATGGTTCAAAGCATCCACCTGCACAACAAATTATTTGCTGTAATCGGGACTGGCTAACACAGAGGGTCCTCCCAAAGCTTCTTTAAGCTTCTGGAATGCCTGCTCACATGCTGGGGTCCACACTACTTTATCTGGCCTGTTCTTCCTTGTCAGGTCTGTGAGGGGAGCAGCTATGGTATTATAACTGGGGATGAACATTCTGTAGTACCCTGCTGTCCCTAACAATGCCCTCACCTGCTTTTTAGTAACAGGTGCAGGTTATGCCTGAATGGCTTCTACTTTGACAGGTTCTGGCCTTGTCTTACAACTCCACACTCTATGTCCTAGGTAGGAAACCTCCACCATACCCACCTGACATTTGCTCAGCTTAATGGTTAACCCTGCCCTCTGTAGTCTGCCCAGCACCTCCCTGACATGCTATAGGTGTTCTGGCCAGGAATGGCTGTAGATGACAATATCATCCAGGTAAGCAAGGGAAAACCCTCCTGCTCCTGCTAGGATATTATCTACCAGCCTCTGGAAAGTTGCTGGGGCATTCTTCATTCCAAAGGGCATCTTTGTGAACTCATACAAGCCAAAAGGAGTCACAAATGCTGACTTCTCTCTAGCACTGGGAGTCAAGGGCATACGTCAAGGGCACCTGCTAGTAACCTTTGGTAAGATCAATGGTTGTAAGATACTTAGCCCCACCCAGCTGCTCTAGGGCCTCATTTGTCCTAGGCATGGGGTAAGCATTTGTCTCTGTGTGACTATTTAATTTCCTGTAGTCCACACAGAACCTGGTGCTGCCATCCTTCTTTGGCACAAGCAACACTGGGAAGGCCCAGGG
The DNA here is from genome assembly GCF_019279795.1 of Protopterus annectens. Classification (NCBI taxonomy): domain Eukaryota; kingdom Metazoa; phylum Chordata; order Ceratodontiformes; family Protopteridae; genus Protopterus; species Protopterus annectens. Next base: position 1,683,490,278 of record NC_056735.1, on the reverse strand, counting down.
ACTGTTGGACATTTGAATCACCCCTAGTTCCAACATCTCCTGTACCTCCTCCCTCAAAGTCTGTTTGACTCTCTCAGGCATCCTATAAGGGGCCTGCATGATAGATCTTTGAGGTCCTGTATCCACCTGGTGCTGCACTAGGTGGGTGCACCCTGGTTTTCCAGTGAACATGTCCCCAGATTCCTGCAACACTGCTCGGATTTCTCGAACCTGGGTAGGAGATAGCTGCTGGGACATTGCTACTCCTTCCACTGAGGTGTCAGCCCAAGCCTCACTGAGGAGATCAGTCCCCAGATCTCCCTCAGACTCTGCCTGCAGTCCACTGCAAATGCTCAGCACAAGGGCCTCCCTATCATGGTAAGGTTTTATCATGTTAACATGGTACAATTTGTGCCCCTGTCATCTGCCTAGCAGTTCCACCATGTAGTTAACATCACCTATCTTTCTTACCACCTTGTAGGGACCCTCCCAAGCTGCTTGCAGCTTGTTGTGTCTGACAGGAATGAGAACCATTACCTGCTGCCCCACAGTATACTCTCTAGCTCAAGCATTCCTGTCATACCACACCTTTTTTCTGTTGGTGGGCTTCTGCCAGGCTCTCCTGGGCGAAGCCTATGAGTTCCCTGAGCCTTGTCCTGAGGTTTAGGACGTATGCCACAACAGACTCATGGACTTGCACTCACCTTCCCACGCATCTCAAATTAAATACAGAGGTCCCCTCACCCTATACCCATACAGCAACTAAAAGGGTGAAAAACCTGTGGATTCCTGGGAAACTTCTCTGTAAGCAAACAACATATGGGGTAAATATTTGTCCCACTCCCCCTTAAACTGATCTGCAAATGCCCGTAGCATGGACTTGATTGAAGAGTTTAATCTCTCAACAAGACCATTAGTCTGGGGCTGGTAAGGGGTGGTCTTCATGTGCTTCACCCCACAGGACTTCCACAGACAAGTCAGCAGGTCTGACACGAAAGTGACACCTCTGTCAGACAGTATTTCTTTTGGGAAACCTACCCTGCTGAAAATCTCTAACAATGCATTTGCCGCCTTCTCTGCCTCAATGGAGGACAAAGCCACTGCCTCAGGCTATCATGTAGCATAATCCACTACCACTAGGATATACGTTTTCCCTGTGAAACTTGGGGTACTCAGAGGACCCACAATATCCATAGCTACCCTCTGAAATGTCTCCTCAATCACAGGCAAAGGCATCAAAGGAGCTCTCACCTTGTCTCCTGCCTTGCCTACGTTTTGGCACTGCTCACAGGTCCTGCAGTACCCTGTTACATCTCTGGAAATTCCAGGTCAATAGAAGTTCTGCATAATACGCCTCTTTATATGTTTTATGCCCGTATGACCTGCAAAGGGAATATCATGGGCTATGGCTAGAAGTGCCAGACGGTAGGCTCTAGGCACAACTAACTGCTGTACTCTCTCACCTTCTAGCCCTCCCTCAGGGATACACTCTCTGTACAGTAACACTTTGTCCTAACATACAGATTCCCCCTTTCCTTGAGAATTAGGTGCCTCCCCAGCTACCTGCCTCAGGCCTTGCAATGTAGGGTCTGAGAGCTGACTCTGTCTCAACTCTTTCTTTGTAACCCTTCCCAGCTCCCCTTCCACAGGAAGTCTGGCATCCTCTGACAGTGGTGCCTCACTGTCAGCCTGGGTACTACTACTCACCTCTACCTTTGCAGTCACTCTGTCCTAGGGACCATCAATACCCACAAGCAGCTGTGGCTCACATTCAGTCTCACTGCTACTGAGTAGCTCCCTCCCTGAAGTAACCACCTCACCAGTCCTGGCTGCAAGTATGCAGTCTGTCTGGGTCTCCCCCAGGCTACCAGACCCACATGCTGTCTCTTAGCCTGACCTTGTGTAACTGCATAAACACATGGTATTGCCTCATCAAACTCCTTCCCCATCAGGACATCTGTAGGATGGTAATTACATACCCATGTTGTCTCAAGACAACCTACTATTGGCATTTTGTCTTTCCCACTTACTGGCTCCCTCAACTTTGGTTCCCCACATTGCCTCCATAGACATCTGTATGCCACATGGCTCCAATGGTTGCATTCAAAACATTTAACCCTAGCTCCTGAAAGTGTACCTGAACTAGTGGCTTCCCCTGCTACTGGCAGATTCTGTTGTGGCAGTCTGTGCTGCCCACCATAGGTTCCTTTAGACTCATGAGCAGTACTGGAGGTCCCCTTCCTGTGTAGGGCTGCCCTGCTTGCCAGGTATAGGTCTCCCTTTTTCCCAACTCATCTAAAGTAGCACATTGTCTGTCAGCTAACCAGATCCTCATGTCCTCAGGCAAAATGCTAAAGGCTTGTTCCCTCACCAAAAGGTCTGCTAGCCCTTCAAAAGTGGTGACCTGACATCCACTCACCCACCTATGGAAATAAGTGCTTAATTTAGCAACATATTCACACACACTTTCATCTGCCTTGTGTCTATGCTCACAAAACTTTTTCCTATATGCTTCAGGTGTTAGCTTAAACAGTTCTAAAAGACATTTCTTTACAGCAGTATAATCAAAACATGCAACATCAGACATTTTAGCTAATGCAGTTACAGCTTTACCATGGAGTAAGGGGGTCAGGAACCGTACCCATACCCCTTGGTCAACTTCATACTGTTTACATACCCTCTCAAACATATGAATGAAACTATCAAAATTATCCCCCTCTTTAAACTGCAGAAGAAATTTACTGACCTTTTGTGCTTCTGGGGTCCAGTTACTCCCTTCCCCATTACCTCCATTACTCTGGTGAAGAGTCAGCATCTCCTTCTCATGCTGCCTCTGCTTCTCTTATTCCTCAGCTTGCAGACATAACAGTTTCTCATTCTTTTCAGCCTGCAAATGTCGCAGTCTCTCATTTGCTTCTAATTCCACACACCTGGACTTCAACTCAAGTCTCTTTAGCTCCAGATGGATTTTAGGCTGAGCTGTCCATTCTCCAAGGGAATTATATCTCTACTGCCAGTCTGATTGTCCTCCTGATTGCTGTTTTCTGATGCAGCTGTAACCAAGGATGCAATCAGGTCTGCCTTAGTCAGGTTTCCATGCACCAGTCCCCTAGCCTGGTACATCTCCACCACCTGGTTCCTTGTCCGCTTTCCATACTCCTCTGCTGACATGCTGCCTGTTCACCCTGACTAACTAAGCTAACAAAAGCAATAAAACAATTGTGATCTGAACTGAGTAGTCACTGCGTGGCTGTTTTAGAGTACAAAAACACCTTTAAAGCTCATTGTACACAAGCTACATGATTCACTCTACCCACACCACTACAAGCCAATTAGTATTTGCCAACTAATTAATATGAGGTGTGGATATCCCACCACTGCCACCAATTAATATGTAACATCCGTGCCCTGGCCCAGCAATCAAGGAGCCTCAATCCTCATCACTAACACCAGTATATATGAGGAAAGGATAACAAATACATTTCCCTTAAGAGCACACAGAGATCACAGTCAGTCTTGGGTTGGTTGCTCCCTTGCTCCCCAGGTCCCCAATAAGACTCCCCACTGGCACAGCTATAGGGTCCAGATTTCAGCCTAGCTGGGCAAGCTAAAATCTCCAGCATCCTCTCTGTCCAACCAGTGAGTCGTGTCCCAGCCCAAGTAGCTGACACACACACACTTTGAGATAAGAGTTTATATAACCACACAGACACTTCTGGGGAAGGCTGGCACAGGTTCTCAAGCTGTGCCCCTTTTACCCAGACTCTACAGTAGAAATCACTGCCACTGCCCAACTAATAATTATCAGCTACTCAAAGGCCTTAAAAGGGTGTCCAATTATTACTGTGCAATATTATTATCCAATCGGTAGTCTAGCCCACGGCTAAAGCTATAGGAGTGGCTTTGTACAATTTTACCAAAGGCATACAAGTACTCTAAAGAACTTAAATTATCTCTACACAAAACCAGCCACAGTTAAACGATTTTAAAATATTTAATAAATAATTAAAACCACAAAATAATACTTTCTACTACACAGTTAGTGCTAGTCAAGAGAGTTTAGAGATCACACAGAAATACTTAAAATAAATCAGTAGTACAGTTCTGACATCACAGAAAATCACTTAGTCTACTCTTTTCTAATTCCTAACTATTGCTACAAGAAAACACACTTCTAAAATAACTTACTTACATATAGCATAAGGCAGAGTTGGCTAGTCAGACAAAAATGCTTAATAATCTCTGGTTCTCATTGTTTAAATTGAAACTGCAGTTCTGATAAAACATTACATCATATTTTACACTTAGTGCAATAAGAAAGCCCCCATCTAGTCAGACTGGAGCCGACTTATAAACATCAAAGGCACTCATGAAATAATTTTAATTTCAAAGGACCAACAAGAAATGCTTGACTTAGCTTTCTTTACAGCAGATGACAATGTTGCCACATTGTTTTAAGTTCAACATTTATCTGCACAATTCTATCTGGCTAGGCTGGCAGCCTTCACCCTTCTCTACTAGTCTTCACACCAGGGCTCCCTTTTCATACCCCACTTCCCTCTCAGGAACTGTTCACAGATGCTTTAGATGTGGGATTAGGAGCAACATCTGGCTCCCTAAAAATACAGAAGGTGTGGTCACCTCGTCAGCAGAAGGAGCACACCAATGTCAAAGAGATGAGCGGTCTTACACTGGCTCTTCAGGCCTTTCATCCTCTTTTCTGTCTTGGGCCTCTCAAGGTGTTCACAGACAATACCACAGGGATGTGGCATATCAACAAAGAGAGAGGAACAAGATCGTATCTTCTTTGCCAGTTGGCACTTCTAGTATGGGATCTTGCTGTCAAGTATCAAGTGACACTTCAGGCAGTTTATATTCCTTCAGATCAGAACATCATGGCAAACGCTCTGAGCATGTACTTAACTCATTCACATGAATGGATGCTTCACAGGGATGTGTTTCTAGGCATTGTCCACCAGTGGGGTACTCCTCAAGTAGATCTATTTGCCTCCCTTCTGAACAAACAACTTCCTTTGTTTTGTGCCAGAGCCCCACGTTCTCTGATGTGGAGGGTGGATGCCCTCTCATTTTCTTGGAACGGGATGTTTATTTAAACATTCCCTCCCTGTCTTCTCATTCTGAAAGTCCTGTTCAAGATTCAACAGGAACAGGATGCTCCCAAAATCTTGTTGGTGACTCTCTTTTGGCCATGACAGCACTGGTTTCCTCTACTTCTGCACCTAGCCAAGGGCAATCATCACAAGTAACCTCCCAGAGTGAATCTACTCACACAAGACAGGAGCTCTCTCATCCACCCCCACCTGTCCACACTTCAACTGACACTGTGGGTGATAGGATTTTGATTCCTCATTGACACCTTTTTTTCTGAGTATGTGCTTAGGGTCCTGCAGGAGGCCAGGAAACCTACTACTAGGAAATCCTATTTATCCAAATGGAAGAGGTTTTCTATTTGGTGTCTACCTTGTAACCCAGACCTACTTACTATGGATGTTCCTTTGGTTCTCTCCTATTTGTGTGA
>NC_056735.1:1683464760-1683472260 GCF_019279795.1 Protopterus annectens | reverse complement strand
AATTCATTTATATACAAAGTATCCACTGCATAAGAAAAACATAAATCTGTAAAAGTACAATACACAGAAAAGTAATACAGTATGTGGTAGATGATTACCTTATATACAGGTGTAGTGTGTGTGTGTGTGTGTGTGTGTGTGTGTGTGTGTGTGTGTGTGTGTGTGTGTGTGTGTGTGTGTGTGTGTGCATGCATCTATTTAACACATTCACTCCAATGGAGCCCATAGGGGTTATGAAAGAAATATGAATGGAAACTCTTCAGCACAAACTATTTTTATAGTATTAGTATTCTTTAGGTTCTAGGTCTAAACCTGAATTTTATAAGTCACAGTAAACAGTAACAATTACACTTGTAGTATTTTGTAAACAACTTAAAATATCTCAGCAACCACTCAAGTTACACAAATACTGGCAGCAGCATGCTATTCTTCTAACTGAGAGCGTTCATATGAGGCTAAGGAGTTCTCTGTGTTACTTGGTTGTTGAAATGTTAAGAAAATTGTGAAAATTATATCTATATAAATAACTATCATAAAAACATCGCATACTATCTATTTACTTGCAGTCGACAGAGGTCAAATATTAATGCAGTTGAGTTTGTCATTGTGTAAACTTTAATATGAAATAGTTTAAAACCTTGCACCTAGAATGGTTTTGGAATTATTGATGCAGATATGAACAAGCAATATTTCATGCCTTGAGCATAAGTAGGAGTTAACTGCGCATGCACCTGGAGACATCACTTGTATGTAATGAGTTAAATCTCTCTCTCTCTTTATATATATATATATATATATATATATATATATAGGTCTACTATACATGGCTGACATTTCAGAATTTAGAAGATCATATGGCCAAGACCATATGATCGACATTTGAAATGTCGACCATGTAATAAATAAAAAAACACAACAATAACTTACCTTCACACTACTAGCAGGGGGGCTATGACCCCCCCCCGTAACTTAAATATACCAACTCCAGGATTGCTCTATAGTGCGGAAGATGGAATTCTTTCCATTCTACACTGTATGTAGATGCTGGTTCCGCAATGTCGACATTTCGAATGTCGATTATATAGTCTCGGCCATATGGTCTTCAATATTATGAAATGTCGACCATGTGAAGGGGACCCATATATATATATATATATATATATATATATATATATATATATATATATATATATATATATATATATATATATGTTTGTGTGTATGTGTATGCATTTTGCATGTGACATATATGAATTTTACTTTAGTTTTTAGTGAGTTCTATAAATTTAGTGGATTTAGAATAATTTTATTTATTTATTTATTGACCAAGTTAGTCCCACTAGGTCAGTGTCTTCTTTTTAGAGTAGACCCAATGTGGTATTCATACTGAACAGGTGAACTTAGGATCTGGAATGACTGGACTTCCCCTACTCTTTGTCACCACTAGGTGATGCCAGGGAGCTTTTGCTGAGGTCCAAAGTGCAGAAGAAAAGGTGACAGGTAGAGACTGTAATGATGTGGAATACTGAATTATCTCAAACAGATTCTGAAAGAGACGAGATTATTGTTACATAGCTGGAGGAAAGGTGTCTAGAAACTTCTGCGTTGATCGATTGAAGTGAGTTAAGTGCTAATGAGGAAGAAAGTTGGAATACTATGTCAGATCTTGTTTTGGGAGCGGTAACAGAGAAGGTACTGCTAGATAAATTTGCTGGATTACCTGAAGGTGCTGTCACTAGCTTAGGGATATGCTTGGCCAGTGGATTAGCTAGTTATAAAAGCATGCCCTGCAACTGGGTAGTGTAAATAGTAAGAAAAGTCTTTTGTATGCTGAAATGGTAAACAAAGACAAGAAAGATGCTGTGAGTGAAGCTGAAAGAAGAGAAGGACTGATGCTGGGACAATAAAACCAGGAGGGAAAACTGGAGGTAAGAATCAAAACAAAGTTAACAAGTATGACGTTATGAACATTATTATTTTACCTTTGAAGTTTAAAGGGCAAGACATAAGGGCATTAATACACTTAAGAAAAACAAACTTTTGTGAGGATACTTTTGAAATGTTTACTTTACTAGAAAAATTTGTGAATGAAATAGAGAAAAAGAGTTTATTGGTACTATGGAATAAGTATATTTTTCTTAACTTGGAACTGCAGTTAAGGAAGAAAATAAATATGCAGTTCAGAACACCAGACACTGAATCGTCAAATCATGGAATGTGCAAGGCAAATGGGCCTTCACACTTTACAGCCTTTATCAAGGAGTGATAGGTCAGTCATACTTGGGGTAAATTTTTCAATATATCTCCAATCATCTAGTTCCTTCTTAAAGGAAGACAGTGTGTCACATTGATTAGGACATAGGGGAACTTGAGGTAGAGACCTTTTTTGTCTGTCTCTGTCTTTCTGTTATATGGCACATAAGATTAAAAAATGTATGATGAAAGAAATGTTTGCTCAGAGGTTGTGAGGTATGAGTAGCACTGAAGGTGTATGAGTAGCACTGAAGGTGTATGAGGGGAAAATGCAACATATTTTGAATGTTTAATGGTGAATGGGAAACAGAGATCATTGAGGTATTGGGGGTCAGCCTACAGCATGTTTTTGTGTGTTTGTGTATGTGGAGATAAGAGACACTTGCTATGAGACTGTAATAAAAAGGAGATGTGGTCAGTGTGGGAAAAAGGAGGGATATCACAAAATTTATAGGCCCATGTGAAGAAAATGCAATTAATTTGGGTATTTTTCAAAGGTTAGAAAAAGAAGAGAATCTTTCAGAAGAAAGACAATATGATGATAATGTAACAGAAGATATTGGTGGATAAAGTATTATGAGGAGATAAATGAAGAAGAAGAACATGTAACTGATATGAAGAAGGATGATGGGAATAAGGTAGGAAATATTTTACAAAGAGAGCATATTAGAGCACAACATAAGACACAGAGTGTTGAAAATAGACAAAAATAGAGAATGGACATATAAAAAAGATAACTTTTAGAACTGAAACAGATTATGTGGCACATTCAAAAGATATAAATGAAATAAAAGGTGGGGTAGAAATGGCTGAGTTTTCTGATCACAGAGCAGTATGGGCTGGAATAGAAGATGACAGAGAAGCAATAAAAAAAGGGAATGGAATAATTGAAAAGACTGTCTGCAGAAATTGCTAAAACAATGAGATGCAAGAGAAGATAATATTTTATGAGAAACATGCACATACACATGATAGTGAGAGTACATTGTGAAAACCAGAGAGATTGACACAGTGAATATAAAGAAAATACAAGAAAATATTTTTCTTTGTAGAAAAAAAGAGTGAAGCAGAGGAAAATGAGAATATATAATAAAATTAAAAACAGACATGAAAAAGAAATAGAACAATGTGGTGATAGAATAAGAGCTGTATGAAAAACAGACATAAAGTTAAAATAAGTTGGTTATGCATATGTGTTTTTAAATGAAAAAAATGGAAATTTCTCCATTTTTTTTTAAAACTTATGCAATATTTAATGAAGAATAAAATATTAAATGTAAGCAGAGAGAAATAATTGAAAATGTGGAAAAGTTTGTGGATAGAACACATGAATATGAAGTAGTACAAAACGAACTATGGATTGTAAAAAATATTGGAAAATGTTAAGAATTCCCTAGAAAAGGTGATTGCTGTATGAAAAATGGTATATCCAATAAAAGAAGAAAAATCATCAGCAGAAACAGATGGATTAGGTTTTAAATATTATAAAGAAATGAATGAAAATGAAAAATGAATATTCTGTATAGAGAAAAGAACAACAAATGATGGGATCTGTGGTGGAGTCATTAAGTTTATATGGAATAATTAGGAAGTAAAAATATTAAAATACATACTGGTAACATTAGGAAATATAGATGATAAAATATTTAAGAAAACAATGCAAAAATGATGCTGAAGGTTTTGGATGAAGACAAAGGAGAGGCTTTTTTAGAATCGGGGGGTGAGGTAAAGAAAATGTTAATAATAAAAGAAGTAGCAGATATGATTTTAAAAATAAAGAAGTAAGACTAATGACATTATATGTCAAAAATTGTTGATAAATTTAGCCATGAAGCAATGTGAAAAGATTGTAGAGACATATATCTGGAGAAAAAAATGAATGTTATAAAAATATGCTACAAAGGATCATGGGTGAAAATTATGATATATGAATGAATATAAGGAAAGATAAGTATTAGGAAAGGGGGTTGTATGTACTGGCAATTAATGTAATAATTCAAAATGTGTGTATGTGAAATGAAAGATGCAAAATGGGAGCTTGGAAAAATAATTATAATGCTGATTTGTCATATGTAGATGATGTAGTTATAGTAGATAAAAATAAGATATTAATAAGTAAAGTGGTGATGTCAGTAGAGGAGTTATTTTAAAAGCTAGGTTACAGTAAAATATGGCAAAAAGGAAAAGATTTGGTGAAGAAAATAAGTGGAAATATTAAACTCCATTCTACCTCAAGAAAGGGAATTGTAGCACCAGAGGGGTTGTTTACCTGGCTATATGTCAAGAGTGCAATTATTTTTATGTTGGCAAGACAGAAAGAAATCTTAGAAAAAGAATATACAAACATATCCAGATGATTGTTAAGGCTAACCTAAATAATGCTTTATATAAGCATACCCTAACATGCCCTAATTTTACATGTTACAAATTTGCCATTCTTGACATTATAAAGAAAAGTCCTAGGAAAGGTTGCTACGAAGCCCAACTTGAAAAAAGTAAACTTATCTGGCAGCTGAGACTCAGTTCAACCACTGCCCAGGTATTAATGACAACACTTCTATTGTCTCCATACTGAGGTTAAAAGTATTGGATTTATAAAATCAGTTGTTTTAGGGTTAAGTATTCTTCTGGGTCACAGACCTGTATTTTTTTTTTCACTTGCAAACACATTTTTTGTTAATACTTTTTTATAAATGTGATACTGGTGATGATTAACTTATTGGTTTTGGATAGATTTTAACTCACCTTGAAAAAGTTTGGTGTCACTAGACAAAGTACTTAGGACTTCTGTATTCTTAGTTTATGACACTGTTTTTATGCTTTATCATTATACACTTACACAGAGCTTACCCATTGGATTATGTTCACAGTTTCTGAACTTGCTAAGTGTATGTATTATTTTTAAAACTGCAAATAGTACATTTTTTCTTTTATACAGCGTTTACCTAGTAGACTATGTTCACAGTTTCTGAATTTGCTAAGTGTATGTGTCCCTTTTTTAAAAAAAAACTGGAAATAGTATATTTTATCTTTTAATTTTCTGTTTCTTCAGATGTAGTCTATTTTATCAGTGATTATTACTATTTGTACTATTCATCATTCATTAAGTAGAACTTAAGTTTTGAATGTTTACAGGCCATAACTTTAAATTTAGATGCATTTGTTTAATTGAGGAAATGAAGGGTCTATAAAAAGAAATTGAACTTTGTAATCAGCTTTCTGAAGAAGTCTCAAGTACTAGGGAAGAAAGAGTTTCACCTGGTTTATGTTTTTTATCTCTTGTATCAGTGTTTATCCAAATAAGTAAGTGTGGTGCCTGGAATGATTTGTGATTTGGATTTTTAACTGTTTGCAAAGATTTGTGAATATTTTTGCATCTTGTTTTTTTTAACTGGATTTGGGACTGTTTGCCAAGACTAGTGACTCCCTTCTGATCCTAGAGCTGTGTCACTACGTGATGCTGTTTGCTTTACTGGTATTTTTATGTTTCACGTTTCCATACTGTTTTTCTGTTTATATGTTTGTAGAAACGTTTTATTAACTCTTTCTAGAAATAGGGGTTATTTTAGAGACTTGTTCCTCTCAGGAAAAATAGATAGCGACACTTACTACTTTATTGACATCACACCTCCTAAAACCCTTATAATTTTTGGAATCCCTAAAATTCATAAAGACCTGTACAACCCGCCCATGAGGGCTCTTGTTGATGGCAGGTCTTCTATGACCCACCCAAGTGCACGCCTGGTTGACAACATTCTATCTAAATACCTTAAATTAATCCCAGGTATATGTAAGGATTGTTGGTCTTTTCTTTATGATATCAACAAGCTTTCTTTTGACAATTCCACCAACTTCCTTACTATAGACGTAGTGGATCTCTATACTTCCATGCCACACTTGGAGGCTACAGAATGGATAGCTAACATCATGACCCAACTAGAAGCACCCAATGACGAAATTGACACGGTCACTGAACTCTTGGGGATTATTCTATCATCTAATTTTTTCATATTTGAAAAGCAATACTATGTACAAACACAAGGTATTGCAATGGGGTCACCTTGTGGTACTAGTGTCGCTAATGCCTTTGTAGCTTAATGGGAGAAACAGTTTATACTGGACAACCCTAACTTTAAGCATCAGTTAATCTACTACACTAGATACCTTGACGATATTTTCATCATGTTTAAAGGTACAGAGCATGACGCTATACAATTGATTGAATATATGAGCAGTACAACTCACTTTTTCAAGTTCACATACCACTTCTCCAGATCCTCCATTGACTACTTGGATGTTAAACTGGAGAAAACACACTGGATGGCTCTTTAACTTCATCAATTTACAGGAAATCAACTTACTGTAACTCATTTCTCCACTTCTCCAGCCAGCATCCCTTTAAGCAAAAAAGATCGATAGTCAAGGGACAACAAATTAGAGCGGCTAGGATGTGTAGCACCATGTTAAGTTTTGACACTGAATGTCAACTGTTATTTGACATGTTCAGTAGTCGTGACTACCCTGAGACACTCATTTGTGACTTAATACAAGAGGTCAAAAACAAGAGACTGGATGGGTTTTATAAACCCCTTTTGGACAACAACAACGAGTTGTCTAGTCCTCCTCCCACTGGCCTACTTGAATCCTTAGAATTAAATTCCAACACTACCTTGGAGTGCAGCAATAAAGAAACTCAAAAGTTTCTAACTAGTTTCATTACAACGTATAGCACAGACTCAAACCAAGTCTGCTCCATTATTTTGAAGAACTGGTATCTTATTACCAGTAACAACCTTCTACTTGAGAAACTAGGTGACAGGCCTCTTGTTGTTTATAGGAGAGGCCTTAACTTGAAAGCCTTGTTGGAAAAACATCATAATGTAGACACATTTTCTAGACAAAAAGGTACATTTATGTGCGGTCATTGTAATTGGTGTAGTTGTTTAAGAACAGGTAACTCTTTCCAACTAAATGGTAGAAAATATAGGATTCACCATAAAATTAATTGTGACACTAAGTCCATTGTCTACTTAGCTACTTGTGACAGCTGTTTGGCGTTCTATGTTGGAAAGACTGATCGTAAATTTAAAGAAAGAATCTACCAACATATGTACGCCATCAAGAAACGGAAGGATGACAATGCTTTGGCTAAGCATATTGACCAACATAGTGGACATAAGTTCCACTTTATAGCCATTGACCATATTCCACACAACATAAGAGGTGGCCCTACATCAATTCTTCTTG
>NC_056735.1:1683457260-1683459760 GCF_019279795.1 Protopterus annectens | reverse complement strand
TTGTGTGGGTTTGCTCTGGTTTCCTCCCACATTCCAAAGACAGTCAGTAGGTGGATTGGACACTCTAAATTGGCCTTAGGTGTGAGTGTGTGTGCAAGTGTGTAGTTGGGCCTTGGGCTAGCAACCTGATCCTGTAAAACCCATACCTGCTACTGAAACAAGGAGTGCTGAAGGGTGCTTATTGCCTGATGTGCTGAAGAACATGGGAGTGAATCCAGGGAATAGCCATATATCCAATACCTGCTGTTCCACTATGTTTTATCAAAACTAATTGCCCTGCTTAGGGGTATGGTGGCTTGCCATCATGTCAGATACTGCAGCAGACCTTGTCACCTGTAAAAAGTGCTTTTTTATGTTTTATGACCTTAAGAGTTTCACGGTTTTAAGTTGTGAGCTCCCAAGGTTTTAGCTCTTTTAAGTTTGCTAAATCATATGTTGGTTAAACAAGTCTCAGTTATTCAAAGGAAAGCCAGAATTTCCCAATGTAATACCTGCCTATGGGTCTATATCACTTCATTGAATGCCATTTCATTGGAAATGCCATTCATCACCCCCTCCCCGCTAATTATATATACCAACTCCGAGTTTGCACTACAGTGGGGAAAGGGCAAATTTCCTGATCCCTACTATAACATAATCTCAGCCAGAAAGCTTCAACGAATGGCATTTCTGATGAAATGACATTTGACAATGTGGTTGTTCGATGAATTAATAGGGACCCCCTATCAATGCCTGCAGATCCACTCCTCAAATCAATGCTGGGACATTCCATTGGAGTGAATAGGATTCGCAATATGAAAAATGCATCACCTTCTATACTTCGCCAGTTTATTCTGAAATTAAATTTTGGAGAAGAAAAGATGATATATCTTCATGAATGTGTGATATGCTTGCACAATTCCTCATTATTTTGTGCTGCATGAAAATCGTTTAAGTCCCTTTGGGAACTTGGTGAGCTAGGCGTGCTCTGGGTAGCATGCTACCCTAAGAATAGGGTCTTTAGACTCTGTTTCTTGCTCTTCTCTTTCTTCCATTTCTTTTTTCCTGACTTGCTGCTGTCTTACAACTCTAGAAGTTTTCTCTCTTCACTCCTGTACATATCATCTCCCGGTCTATCCGGTTGCCCATTTTGTACTAACAAACAGAACCTGACTCAGATGGTCTTTTTCTGTCGAAACAATTAACCAAACTAGATAACAAAACTTCCAGTCTGTAAACTACTGCTTAATTGTAACTACTTTTTTTTCTAATATAGCAAACAGATGTGTAGGTTTCTTATCTCATGTACCTTTTAGCTAGGACACATGGTACATTAATATAATGCACATACATTACTAATATGTATTCATTTAATGACAGGTAATTGCAACTATTTAAATCTTGAGTTCCTTAATAATTTACTTGCTATAAATTGCTATATTCTGAGTCCAAGTAATTATCTTAATTTCCTACTTTGTTGATGAACAATGGTCTACACAGTAATTATCCTAATTGCCCACTTTGCTGATGAACAGTGGTCTAACAGCTAAATAATTTTAGCAATGGCTTCATTAATGATGAAGATGGTTCTTGCTATTTATTAAGGAAGTCAGTACCAGGTTTTAAAATTAAGACTTCACCAAGAAAACCTAATTTCTGTAAAAGTGGTATGTGTGCATGCGGCTGAGGAAAAATGCATCATTTGCTGAAAGCTGATGTTATCTATTCATGTCAGTCATAACAGTATGTACTTCTGTACCAGGCACTAAAACTACACTCATTTCATTGCTGTTTGATTTCATATCAGTCCCAAGCTTCCAAATCTACAAGATAAATAAGTAAAATAAAACTGTAAACTAACAACTACCTTATTCCTCTTTAACTAAAATGAGCAGATTTCTGATTTACAGTTTCATCAAATTTATATTTGCAATGTTTGAGTTTTAGTGAACTCCAAAAATAATTTTAGTAATGGAAAAGAATGATCAGGAACAAATCCCAAACATAAATTTTATGTGCGTGACACAGAGTCTACAATTTCCAGGATACTATTCATATGCGTTGTGCACCATGGAAATGGGTAGAACTCTTTAACAAAGTCATCTGTGATTCAGAAAGTAGTAACACAATCAAGTAAGGCTGCACTATGCACTGATACCTTATTCTGTAGAGTACTCCATACTCTAAAATGCATATACAAACGCCTTCCTCCTCAGTTGCATACAATTCACAGACAGCATAATAACTGAATTCAAGCTGAGCTCCACTAAGTAACTTAATGGGAATGCCGGTGTATACAGACAGATGACATACTATTTACTCAGCAGTTCCACTTCCCTGATGATATGATGTTCAGAATAATGAGCTGAGCAAGATATCAGAATGCTAACAAACAAAAAAAAAGTCTTTTCACACCAGGAAAAAAAAAAAAAGTTCTGGCAGCGTATCTCCCTGTAGTTCAGGCAACACTGCTACAACAACGATACTTTTCCCCACCTTCACACAGTGACCTGATGAGCTC